>NC_069507.1:135770035-135977535 GCF_027579735.1 Bombina bombina | reverse complement strand
ATGATAGTGAGTTTTGATGGGCCAGATGGATGGGCCCGTGGCTGGATTGGTAAAGGGCAGAGAGCTCCAGTCCAACTCAGACGCCAGCAAGGTGGAGGTGGAGTACTGGTTTGGGCTGGTATCATCAAAGATGAGCTTGTGGGGCCTTTTCGGGTTGAGGATGGAGTCAAGCTCAACTCCCAGTCCTACTGCCAGTTTCTGGAAGACACCTTCTTCAAGCAGTGGTACAGGAAGAAGTCTGCATCCTTCAAGAAAAACATGATTTTCATGCAGGATAATGCTCCATCACACGCGTCCAAGTACTCCACAGCGTGGCTGGCAAGAAAGGGTATAAAAGAAGAAAATCTAATGACATGGCCTCCTTGTTCACCTGATCTGAACCCCATTGAGAACCTGTGGTCCATCATCAAATGTGAGATTTACAAGGAGAGAAAACAGTACACCTCTCTGAACAGTGTCTGGGAGGCTGTGGTTGCTGCTGCACGCAATGTTGATGGTGAACAGATCAAAACACTGAAAGAATCCATGGATGGCAGGCTTTTGAGTGTCCTTGCAAAGAAAGGTGGCTATATTGGTCACTGATTTGTTTTTGTTTTGTTTTTGAATGTCAGAAATGCATATTTGTGAATGTTGAGATGTTATATTGGTTTCATTGGTAAAAATAAATAATTGAAATGGGTATATATTTGTTTTTTGTTAAGTTGCCTAATAATTATGCACAGTAATAGTCACCTGCACACACAGATATCCCCCTAAAATAGCTATAACTTAAAACAAACTAAAAACTTCTTCCAAAACTATTCAGATTTGATATTAATGAGTTTTTTGGGTTCATTGAGAACATGGTTGTTGTTCAATAATAAAATGAATCCTCAAAAATAGAACTTGCCTAATAATTCTGCACTCCCTGTATATATAAATATATATATATATATATATATATATATATATATATATATATATATATATATATATATTATGAATATCTATATATACATACACACACAATATATATATTCCACTTTACTGAAAATTAAATATGGGAAATTATGTGGCAGACATTTATTGATGATAGAAGGAGATAATCTGAGCTCATGGGAGCTGAAAGAAATGTTAATGAAATGGTTTTCATTTCTATTTTGTAAGTCATTTACTATAGGTCAATGGCATAAACTAAAAATTGACAGCAATGAAATGAATTAAAATCTATTTCAAGATATTAAAGCTTTTTAAATGTCATTATTTTAGACAACTAAATGCATGGTGTTCCCTAGTCTAAAGACTTTCTTTTTTTAAATGCAAATACATTTTTTAATACAAAACTATAAAGGTACAAATTGCTTAGTGTTTTGATCGGGCTTTAGATAAACATCTGTAATATCACAGTTTCAATTAAATCAGGCTATTAAATGTTTTCTTTTGATAAAATTAATTGCTTTTATCCCATAAAAACTCAATTTTGAAGGCATTTGTTTTGAAAACACTAAAATTACACACAAGCTGCCATTTTTCCTGTTATCAAAATACATCTGTTTCTTATGCTGTGGACTGTGATTTTAATACTGATACATCAAGTATAAAGGAACAATGTTGTAATGTTATTTTGTATTATTCAAATAGCAATTTGAACGAGATTTACGGAGATATGCTACTCATGAGAAAAAGATGATGTTGGATAATCATGGACTTTATGATAAAACCAAGGTACTGTACAGTTTTTTTTTCACTCACTGAATTACAGATTTGAGATTTTATATTTCATATTGTTTTATGGGATGTACTGTTATAATATTAAATTCTATATTGTCACATTTTGGGCTAGATTACAAGTGGAGTGCTTATTTATTGCACGGCCACAAATGGGCGAATTAGCACATTTGCGGGCGTGCGATAAATAACCAGCCATTACATGTGGCTGGTTATTGCTATAGCTTAAGTGTGAGTTTGTATAATACAAAAAAATAGCATCTTTAATTTAAAAAACAAACAAAAAGCACAAAGCAGTAATTATGTGTTAAAGTGAGCGGGTCAGGGGTGTTAGAAAACAAACAGCACTTAAATGTGCCTTTACATTGCGGTTTATGGGAACTGTGTGTTCTCAATAAATATATATGCTTATATACATATATATTAATGTGTATATACATGTAGTAACACAAATATATATATATTCATGTACATCTATATTTATATTTGCTGCCCATTGCTGCGTGACTTACCCCTTCGCTGCGCTAGTTATCATGCAGTGTCTGACGGCATGAGAACGTAGTTCCCATTGGAGCCTATGGAAGCACGCTCTTATAAGCGCAATGCTTCTGTGCAATGCGAACGTGCGCTGGTATTACTAAGTGGACTGCAAATATTGCTTTTGCGGATGTGATATTTTACGCTCAACTTGGGTGCAGCATAACACTTAGTCAGACCACTCTGTGTATGCCCTGGAAACTAATATTAAAATCCATACAAGGGGTTATCATATCGCACATAAAATTAAAGGGATTGGAAAGTCAAAATTAAACTTGCAAGAATCAGATAGATAGAACATGTATCTAAACTACATATCACTTCTAAAATCACTTCTATTTTCAAATGTGCTTTGTTCTTTTGGTATCCATTGTTGAAAATAAATACACACATATCCAACACTAGTGGAAGCTAACTGCTGATTTGTGCCTGCACACATTTGTCACTTGTGATTGGCTAACTTGCTGCATTCAGCTAGCTGCCAGTAATGCAATGCTGAGCTGGTCCTTTAGCAAAGGATAACAAGATAATGGAGCATATTTGATAATACAAGTAAATGTGAAATTTGTTTAAAACTGTATGCTCTATCCAAATCATGAAAGAAATTGTTGGGGTTTCTGGTCTCAAAGTATTTTTTCCCCCAATGCATCAGTGGGAGTGCCCTAAGGTCTGTATATTCTGGGACATCATCTCAAAAGAGATAAACTCAATACTACATTTTAATGTAGGTGTAGAACACAAACACCTAGATTACGAGTCTTGCATTAGCCTTAAAAAGCAGCGTTGAGAGGTCCCAACGCTGCTTTTTAACGCCCGCTGGTATTACAAGTCTGGCAGAAGAGGGTCTACCGCTCACTTTTCTTCCGCGTCTCAAGCTTACCGCAAATCCCCTTACGTCAATAGCGTATCCAATCTTTCAATGGGACTTGCATAAAGCCGGTATTGCGTATCTTGGAAGAAATGAGCGGTAGACCCTCTCCTGTCAAGACTCCTACCGCATTTAAAAGTCAGTAGTTAAGAGTTTTATGGGCTAACGCTGTAACATAAAACTCTTAACTAAAGTGCTACAAAGTACACTAACACCCATAAACTACCTATTAACCCCTAAACCGAGCCCCCCCCCCCATTGGAAACACTTTATTAAAGTTTTTAACCCCTAATCTGCCGACCGGACATTGTCGACACTATAATAAATATATTAACCCCTAAACCGCCGCACTCCTGCCTCGCAAACACTAGTTAAATTTTATTAACCCCTAATCTGCCGTCCCTAACATCGCCGACACCTACCTACATTTATTAACCCCTAATCTGCCAACCCCGTCGCTGCAACAATATTAAATTTAGGGTTATTAACTATTTAACCCCTTAATAACCACAGCACTTTTCCATTTTCTGTCCGTTTGGGACCAAGGCTATTTTTAAATTTCTGCGGTGTTTGTGTTTAGCTGTAATTTTCCTCTTACTCATTTACTGTACCCACACATATTATATACCGTTTTTCTCGCCATTAAATGGACTTTCTAAGGATACCATTATTTTCATCTTATCTTATAATTTACTGTAAAAAATTTTATAAAATATGAGGAAAAAATTGAAAAAAAAAACACTTTTTCTAACTTTGACCCCCAAAATCTGTTACACATCTACAACCACCAAAAAACACTGTGCTAAATAGTTTCTAAATTTTGTCCTGAGTTTAGAAATACCCAATGTTTACATGTTCTTTGCTTTTTTTGTAAGTTATAGGGCCATAAATACAAGTAGCACTTTGCTATTTCCAAACCATTATTTTTCAAAATTAGCGCTAGTTACATTAGATCACTAATATCTTACAGGAATCTCTGAATATCCATTGACATGTATATATTTTTTTTTAGTACACATCCCAAAGTATTCATCTAGGCCCATTTTGGTATATTTTATGCCACCATTTCACCGCCAAATGCGATTAAATACAAAAAATAGTTCACTTTTTTACTAATTTTTTCACAAACTTTTGGTTTCTCACTGAAATTATTTACAAACAGCTTGTGCAATTATGGCTTAAATGGTTGTAAATGCTTCTCTGGGATCCCCTTTGTTCAGAAATAGCAGACATATATGGCTTTGGCGTTGCTTTTTAGTAATTAGAAGGCTGCTAAATGCCACTGCGCACTACATGTGTATTATGCCCAGCAGTGAAGGGGTTAATTATGGAGCATGTAGGGAGCTTTTAGGGATACTTTTAGCTTTAGTGTAGTGTAGTAGACAACCCCAAGTATTGATCTAGGCCAATTTTGGTATATTTCATGCCACCATTTCACCGCCAAATGCGATCAAATTAAAAAAAAACGTTAAATTTTTCACAATTTTAGGTTTCTCACTGAAATCATTTAAAACAGATTGTGCAATTATGGCACAAATGGTTGTAAATGCTTCTCTGGGATCCCCTTTGTTCAGAAATAGCAGACATATATGGCTTTGGCGTTGCTTTTTGGTAATTAGAAGGCCGCCAAATGCCGCTGCATTTCACACGTGTATTATGGCTAGCAGTGAAGGGGTTAATTATGTAGCTTGCAGGGTTAATTTTAGCTTTAGTGTAGAGCTCAGCCTCCCACCTGAAACATGAGACCCCCTGATCCCTCCCAAACAGCTCTCTTTCCTCCCCCACCCCACAATTGTCCCCGCCATCTTAAGTACTGGCAGAAACTCGGCCAGTACTAAAATAAAAGCTATATTTGGGCTTTTTTCTGTTTTTTTTGGCATATTTACATATGCTGCTGTGTAGGATCCCCCCTTAGTCCCCAACCTCACTGATCCCCCACCAAACAGCTCTCTAACCCTCCCCCTCTGCCTTAATGGGCGCCATCTTGGGTACTGGCAGCTGTCTGCCAGTACCCAGTTTAGCAACAAATGTGCCTTTTTTTTTTTTTTTAAATGCCCTTCTCTGTAGTGTAGCCCCCCCCCCAAGACCAACCCCCCACCACTTCCTGATCCCTTAGCTGTTTATTTCAAAATTTAAAAACATTTTTTTTAACTTTTAACAGTTTTATTTTTCTGTAGTGTAGCGGTTCCCTCACGCTCCCGCCCCGTGCACGCGCCCGCCCGCCGCCCCCCATGCGCGCGCTCCCACCTGTTCCGCCCCCGATCCCGCCCCCCTTCCCTCCACTCGGCACATCGATGGCCACCCACCCGCCTCCCAGACTTGCTCCCACCCACCAACGATACCGGCCACCGATGTACGGTGCAGAGAGGGCCACAGAGTGGCTCTCTCTGCATCGGATGGCCAAGGAGGGTTATTGCAGGATGCCTTGATATTGAGGCATCACTGCAATAACCGGAAAGCAGATGGAAACGAGCAGGATCGCTTCCAGCTGCTTTCCAGACCAAGGACGTACGCCACACGTCCTCGGTCATTAACTGTATTTTTTTTTGAGGACGTGTGGCGTACGTCCTTGGTCATTAAGGGGTTAATATCTACCTAGCTAAAATAAATACAAATTTACCTGTAAAATAAATCCTAACCTAAGTTACAATTACACCTAACACTATCATTAAATTAATTACATAAACTAACTACAATTAACTACAATTAAATTAAATAAACTAAAGTACGAAAAACAACAAACACTAATTTACAGAAAATAAAAAAATTATTGCAATTTTTTTAAACTAATTACATCTACTCTAATCCCCCTAATAAAAAAGCCCCCCAAAATAATAAAAATCCCTACCCTATACTAAATTACAAATAGTCCTTAAAAGGGCCTTTTGCGGGGCATTGCCCCAAAGTAATCAGCTCTTTTACCTGTAAAAAAAAATACAATACCCCCCCAACATTACAACCCACCACTCATACACCCAACCCTACTCTAAAACCCACCCAATCCCCCCGTAAAAAAAACTAACACTACCCCCTTGAAGATCACCCTACCTTGAGACGTCTTCACCCAGCCGGGCACAAGTGTACCTCCAGAGGGGCAGAAGTCTTCATCTGATCCGGGCAGAAGAGGTCCTCCAAACGGCAGAAGTATTCATCCAGACGGCATCTTCTATCTTCATCCATCCGGAGCGGAGCGGGTCCATCTTCAATCCAGCCGACGCGGAGCATACTCTTCAAACAAAGTCCAAGTGAAGAATGAAGGTTCCTTTAAATGACGTCATCCAAGATGGCATCCCTTGAATTCCGATTGGCTGATAGGATGCTATCAGCCAATCGGAATAAAGGTAGGAAAAATCCTATTGGTTGATGCAATCAGCCAATAGGATTGAGGTCACATTCTATTGGCTGATTGGAACAGCCAATAGAATGCAAGCTCAATCCTATTGGCTGATTGGATCAGCCAATAGGATTGAACTTCAATCCTATTGGCTGATTGGATCAGCCAATAGGATTTTTCCTACCTAAATACCGATTGGCTGATAGAATCCTATCAGCCAATCGAAATTCAAGGGACGCCATCTTGGATGACGTCATTTAAAGGACCCTTCATTCTTCACTTGGACTTCGCTTGAAGAGGATGCTCCACGTCGGCTGGATTGAAGATGGACCCGCTCCACTCCGGATGGATGAAGATAGAAGATTCCATCTGGATGAAGACTTATGCCTCTTGGAGGACCTCTTCTGCCCGGATCGGATGAAGACTTCTGCCCCTTTGGAGGTCCACTTGTGCCCGGCTGGGTGAAGACGTCTCAAGGTAGGGTGATCTTCAAGGGGGTAGTGTTAGTTTTTTTAAGGGGGGATTGGGTGGGTTTTAGAGTAGTCTTGGGTGTGTGGGTGGTGGGTTGTAATGTTGGGGCAGTATTGTATTTTTTTTTTACAGGTAAAAGAGCTGATTACTTATGGGCAATGCATCGCAAAAGGCCCTTTTAAGGGCTATTTGTAATTTAGTATAGGGTAGGGATTTTTGATATTTTGGGGGACTATTTTATTTTATTAGGGGGATTAGAGTAGGTGTAATTAGTTTAAAAAAAAATTATTTTTTTTAATTTTCTGTAATTTAGTGTTTGTTGTTTTTCGTACTTTAGTTTATTTAATTTAATTGTAATTAATTGTAGTTAGTTTAGGTAATTAATTTAATTATAGTGTAGTGTTAGGTGTAATTGTAACTTAGGTTAGGGTTTATTTTACATGTAAATTTGTAACTATTTAATAACTTCCTAGTTAAAATAACTATTTAATAACTATTGTACCTAGTTAAAATAAATACAAAGTAGTTTGTAGTTATACAAAGAAGTTTGTAGTTATTTTATTTAGATTTATTTAAATTATATTTAAATTGGGTGGGGTTTGGGTTAGACTTAGGTTTAGGGGTTAATAACTTTATTATAGTGGCAGCAACGTTGGCGGCGGCAGATTAGGGGTTAAGTGTAGGTAGGTTGCGGCGACGTTGGGGGGGGCAGATTAGGGGTTAATAAATATAATGTAGGGTTCAGCATTGTTGGGGGCAGCAGATTAGGGGTTCATTAGTATGATGTAGGTGGCGGTGGTGTCCGGAGCGGCAGGGTAGGGGTTAATAATTATAATGTAAGTGGCAACGATGTCGGGGATGGCAGATTAGGGGTTAATAAGTGTAAGATTAGGGATTAGGGTGTTAGGTGTAGACATAAAATTCCTTTCCCCATAGGAATCAATGGGGCTGTGTTATAAGCTGAACGCTGCTTTTTTGCAGGTGTTAGGTTTTTTTTCAGCCGGCTCAGCCCTATTGTTTCCTATGGGGAAATTGTGCACAAGCACATTTAGCCAGTTTACCGCTACTGTAAGCAACACTGGTATTGAGGTGAGATGTGGAGCTAAATTTTGCTCTACGCTCACCTTTTTGCGGCTAATGCCAGGTTTAAAAAAACCTGTAATACCAGCATCGTCTTAAGGGAGCGTTGAAAAAAAAAAGGCTCATTAGCCCCTGTTAATGCAAAACTCGTAATCTCTGTGAAAGTATTTTTCCAACATAGGTGTGTCCGGTCCACGGCGTCATCCTTACTTGTGGGATATTCTCTTCCCCAACAGGAAATGGCAAAGAGCCCAGCAAAGCTGGTCACATGATCCCTCCTAGGCTCCGCCTTCCCCAGTCATTCTCTTTGCCGTTGTACAGGCAACATCTCCACGGAGATGGCTTAGAGTTTTTTGGTGTTTAAATGTAGTTTTTATTCTTCAATCAAGAGTTTGTTATTTTAAAATAGTGCTGGTATGTACTATTTACTCTGAAACAGAAAAGAGATGAAGATTTCTGTTTGTAAGAGGAAAATGATTTTAGCAACCGTTACTAAAATCGATGGCTGTTTCCACACAGGACTGTTGAGAGGAATTAACTTCAGTTGGGGGAAACAGTGAGCAGACTTTTGCTGCTTGAGGTATGACACATTTCTAACAAGACTTGGTAATGCTGGAAGCTGTCATTTTCCCTATGGGATCCGGTAAGCCATTTTTATTAAATAAGAATAAAGGGCTTCACAAGGGCTTTAAAGACTGGTAGACATTTTTCTGGGCTAAAACGATTGATTTATAAGCATTTTTAATAGTTTTTAGCTTTGAGGAGTTATTTTATTCTTGGGAATTATGTTAAATAACCGGCAGGCACTGTATTGGACACCTTTTTCACTGGGGGCCTTCTCTAATCATAGGCAGAGCCTCATTTTCGCGCCACTAATGCGCAGTTGTTTTTGGGAAGCAAGGCATGCAGATGCATGTGTGAGGAGCTCAGATACATAGAAAAAGCTTACTGAAGGCGTCATTTGGTATCGTATTCCCCTCTGGGCTTGGTTGGGTCTCAGCAAAGCAGATACCAGGGACTGTATAGGGGTTAAATATAAAAATGGCTCCGGTTCCGTTATTTTAAGAGTTAAAGCTTTCAAATTTGGTGTGCAATACTTTTAAGGCTTTAAGACACTGTGGTGAAATTTTGGTGAATTTTGATCAATTCCTTCATACTTTTTCTCATATTCAGTAATAAAGTGTGTTGAGTTTAAAATTTAAAGTGACAGTAACGGTTTTATTTTAAAACGTTTTTTGTACTTTGTTATCAAGTTTATGCCTGTTTAACATGTCTGAACTATCAGATAGACTATGTTCTGTATGTGAGGAAGCCAAGGTTCCTTCTCATTTAAATAGATGTGATGTATGTGACACAAAATTTAGAGAAAATGATGCCCAAGATGATTCCTCAAGTGAGGGGAGTAAGCATGGTACTGCATCTTCCCCTCCTTCGTCTACGCCAGTCTTGCCCACACAGGAGGCCCCTAGTACATCTAGTGCGCCAATACTCCTTACTATGCAACAATTAACGGCTGTAATGGATAATTCTATCAAAAACATTTTAGCCAAAATGCCCACTTATCAGCGAAAGCGCGACTGCTCGGTTTTAGAAAATACCGAAGAGCATGAGGACGCTGATGATAATGGTTCTGACATGCCCCTACACCAGTCTGAGGGGGCCAGGGAGGTTTTGTCTGAGGGAGAAATTTCAGATTCAGGGAAAATTTCTCAACAAGCTGAACCTGATGTGATTACATTCAAATTTAAATTGGAACATCTCCGCGCTCTGCTTAAGGAGGTGTTATCTACTCTGGATGATTGTGACAATTTGGTCATTCCAGAGAAATTATGTAAGATGGACAAGTTCCTAGAGGTCCCGGGGCCCCCCGAAGCTTTTCCTATACCCAAGCGGGTGGCGGACATTGTAAACAAAGAATGGGAAAGGCCCGGCATACCTTTTGTCCCTCCCCCTATATTTAAGAAATTGTTTCCTATGGTCGACCCCAGAAAGGACTTATGGCAGACAGTCCCCAAGGTCGAGGGGGCGGTTTCTACTCTAAATAAACGCACTACTATCCCTATAGAAGATAGTTGTGCTTTCAAAGATCCTATGGATAAAAAATTAGAGGGTTTGCTTAAAAAGATGTTTGTTCAGCAAGGTTACCTTCTACAACCAATTTCATGCATTGTTCCTGTCACTACAGCAGCGTGTTTCTGGTTCGATGAACTAGAAAAGTCGCTCAATAAAGATTCTTCTTATGAGGAGATTATGGACAGAATTCATGCTCTTAAATTGGCTAACTCTTTTACTTTGGACGCCACTTTGCAATTGGCTAGATTAGCGGCGAAAAATTCGGGGTTTGCTATTGTGGCGCGCAGAGCGCTTTGGCTAAAATCTTGGTCAGCGGATGCGTCTTCCAAGAACAAATTGCTTAACATACCTTTCAAGGGGAAAACGCTGTTTGGCCCTGACTTGAAAGAGATTATTTCAGATATCACTGGGGGTAAGGGCCACGCCCTTCCTCAGGATAGGTCTTTTAAGGCTAAAAATAAACCAAATTTTCGTCCCTTTCGCAGAAACGGACCAGCCCCAAGTTCTACATCCTTCAAGCAAGAGGGTAATACTTCTCAAACCAAGCCAGCCTGGAGGCCAATGCAAGGCTGGAACAAAGGTAAGCAGGCCAAGAAACCTGCCACTGCTACCAAGACAGCATGAGATGTTGGCCCCCGATCCGGGACCGGATCTGGTGGGGGGCAGACTTTCTCTCTTCGCTCAGGCTTGGGCAAGAGATGTTCTGGATCCTTGGGCGCTAGAAATAGTCTCCCAAGGTTATCTTCTGGAATTCAAGGAGCTACCCCCAAGGGGGAGGTTCCACAGGTCTCAATTGTCTTCAGACCACATAAAAAGACAGGCATTCTTACATTGTGTAGAAGACCTGTTAAAAATGGGAGTGATTCATCCTGTTCCATTAGGAGAACAAGGGATGGGATTCTACTCCAATCTGTTCATAGTTCCCAAAAAAGAGGGAACATTCAGACCAATCTTAGATCTCAAGATCCTAAACAAATTTCTCAAGGTTCCATCGTTCAAAATGGAAACCATTCGGACAATTCTTCCTACCATCCAGGAAGGTCAATTCATGACCACGGTGGATTTAAAGGATGCGTATCTACATATTCCTATCCACAAGGAACACCATCGGTTCCTAAGGTTTGCCTTTCTGGACAAGCATTACCAGTTTGTGGCACTTCCATTCGGATTAGCCACTGCTCCAAGAATTTTCACAAAGGTACTAGGGTCCCTTCTAGCGGTGCTAAGACCAAGGGGCATTGCAGTAGTACCTTACTTGGACGACATACTGATTCAAGCGTCGTCTCTACCACAAGCAAAGGCTCATACGGACATTGTCCTGGCCTTTCTCAGATCTCACGGGTGGAAAGTGAACGTAGAAAAAAGTTCTCTATCTCCGTCAACAAGAGTTCCCTTCTTGGGAACAATAATAGACTCCTTAGAAATGAGGATTTTTCTGACAGAGGCCAGAAAATCAAAACTTCTAAGCTCTTGTCAAGTACTTCATTCTGTTCTTCTTCCTTCCATAGCGCAGTGCATGGAAGTAATAGGTTTGATGGTCGCGGCAATGGACATAGTTCCTTTTGCGCGAATTCATCTAAGACCATTACAACTGTGCATGCTCAGTCAGTGGAATGGGGATTATACAGACTTGTCTCCAACGATACAAGTAGATCAGAGGACCAGAGATTCACTCCGTTGGTGGCTGACCCTGGACAACCTGTCACAAGGGATGAGCTTCCGCAGACCAGAGTGGGTCATTGTCACGACCGACGCCAGTCTGGTGGGCTGGGGCGCGGTCTGGGAACCCCTGAAAGCTCAGGGTCTTTGGTCTCGGGAAGAATCTCTTCTCCCGATAAATATTCTGGAACTGAGAGCGATATTCAATGCTCTCAAGGCTTGGCCTCAGCTAGCAAAGGCCAAATTCATACGGTTTCAATCAGACAACATGACAACTGTTGCGTATATCAACCATCAGGGGGGAACAAGGAGTTCCCTGGCGATGGAAGAAGTGACCAAAATAATTCAATGGGCGGAGACTCACTCCTGCCACTTGTCTGCAATCCACATCCCAGGAGTGGAAAATTGGGAAGCGGATTTTCTGAGTCGTCAGACATTTCATCCGGGGGAGTGGGAACTCCATCCATAAATCTTTGCCCAAATATTTCAATTGTGGGGCGTTCCAGACATGGATCTGATGGCGTCTCGTCAGAACTTCAAGGTTCCTTGCTACGGGTCCAGATCCAGGGATCCCAAGGCGACTCTAGTGGATGCACTAGTAGCACCTTGGAGCTTCAACCTAGCTTATGTGTTCCCACCGTTTCCTCTCATTCCCAGGCTGGTAGCCAGGATCAAACAGGAGAGGGTATCGGTGATCTTGATAGCTCCTGCGTGGCCACGCAGGACTTGGTATGCAGATCTGGTGAATATGTCATCGGCTCCTCCATGGAGGCTACCTTTGAGACAGGACCTTCTTGTTCAAGGTCCGTTCGAAAATCCGAATCTGGCCTCACTCCAACTGACTGCTTGGAGATTGAACGCTTGATTTTATCAAGGCGAGGGTTCTCAGATTCTGTCATTGATACTCTTGTTCAGGCCAGAAAGCCTGTAACTAGAAAGATCTACCATAAAATATGGAAAAAATATATCTGTTGGTGTGAATCTAAAGGATTCCCATGGAACAAGATAAAAATCCCTAAGATTCTATCCTTTCTTCAAGAAGGTTTGGAGAAAGGATTATCTGCAAGTTCTTTGAAGGGACAGATTTCTGCTTTATCTGTTTTACTTCACAAAAAGCTGGCGGCTGTGCCAGACGTTCAAGCTTTTGTTCAGGCTCTGGTTAGAATCAAGCCTGTTTACAAACCTTTGACTCCTCCTTGGAGTCTTAATTTAGTTCTTTCAGTTCTTCAGGGGGTTCCGTTTGAACCCCTACATTCCGTTGATACCAAGTTATTATCTTGGAAAGTTTTGTTTTTGGTTGCAATTTCTTCTGCTAGAAGAGTTTCAGAGTTATCTGCTCTGCAGTGTTCTCCTCCTTATCTGGTGTTCCATGCAGATAAGGTGGTTTTGCGTACTAAACCTGGTTTTCTTCCGAAAGTTGTTTCTAACAAAAATATTAACCAGGAGATAGTCGTGCCTTCTTTGTGTCCGAATCCAGTTTCAAAGAAGGAACGTTTGTTGCACAATTTGGATGTAGTTCGTGCTCTAAAATTCTATTTAGAGGCTACAAAGGATTTCAGACAAACATCTTCCTTGTTTGTTGTTTATTCTGGTAAAAGGAGAGGTCAAAAAGCAACTTCTACCTCTCTCTCTTTTTGGCTTAAAAGCATCATCAGATTGGCTTATGAGACTGCCGGACGGCAGCCTCCTGAAAGAATCACAGCTCATTCCACTAGGGCCGTGGCTTCCACATGGGCCTTCAAGAACGAGGCTTCTGTTGATCAGATATGTAAGGCAGCGACTTGGTCTTCACTGCACACTTTTACTAAATTTTACAAATTTGATACTTTTGCTTCTTCTGAGGCTATTTTTGGGAGAAAGGTTTTGCAAGCCGTGGTGCCTTCCATCTAGGTGACCTGATTTGCTCCCTCCCATCATCCGTGTCCTAAAGCTTTGGTATTGGTTCCCACAAGTAAGGATGACGCCGTGGACCGGACACACCTATGTTGGAGAAAATAGAATTTATGTTTACCTGATAAATTACTTTCTCCAACGGTGTGTCCGGTCCACGGCCCGCCCTGGTTTTTTAATCAGGTCTGATGATTTATTTTCTCTAACTACAGTCACCACGGTATCATATGGATTTCTCCTATGCAAATATTCCTCCTTTACGTCGGTCGAATGACTGGGGAAGGCGGAGCCTAGGAGGGATCATGTGACCAGCTTTGCTGGGCTCTTTGCCATTTCCTGTTGGGGAAGAGAATATCCCACAAGTAAGGATGACGCCGTGGACCGGACACACCGTTGGAGAAAGTAATTTATCAGGTGAACATAAATTCTGTTTTTTGTTTAACCTTCTCTTAGACCACAAATGTAAAATTAAAAAGAATTTGGGACAGGTACTTTCAAACACTGCACAAAAATTCATTTCTACATTTTGGAAAGGTCCTGATACTCCATCATTGGAGGATGTAAATAAAACTCTCCTTTTGGAGAGATCTCATTAGGGATTGGCGTATGTTTCTAAAAATTCGAAATTTAAAATGATTTTTGATACATTCGTTCATTCAAATCAAATTTCAAATGCTTATATAACATTCTAAAATTCAATTTTCGAATTTTCGTTTTCAAATTTTTCAATAAAATTCGAAAGTATAGTGGGACCACCTCCTCTACACCTTGGCTAAGGCTCGCTTCTCCGGCCCATTTCTGACTTTTATCAAAAACTTGTACCGTGCCCCCCTGGCTAACATACTAGTTAACAATATATTCTCGGCGAACATTTATCTACATAGAGGCACCCGACAGGGCTGCCCCTTATCACCCCTCCTCTTTAACATTGCCCTGGAACCGCTGGCTATCAAGTTAAGACAGATTTTTCCTGGCATAGACTTGGCAGGGCATCCACAACATCTGGCGCTATATGCGGACGACATGCTCTTGTTTGTACAGAACCCCCGCACTTATATACCGCATATACTAGAAACCCTCACCGACTTTGGCCGATTTTCAGGCTATAAAGTCAATATGCACAAATCCGAGATCCTGTGGCTTCTCGGAAAAACCAACTCAAATGGGGAATTTCCGTTCTCGGTGGCTAAACATGACATCACTTACCTTGGCATTAAGATTTCTGCCAACCCAAATAAGCTATACTCTAATAATTTGACACCCATCTGCGCGAAACTACAGGCGCAGATGGATAGCTGGAGATCCCTTCCTCTGTCACTCTCAGGTAGGATCAATCTTCTTAAAATGGTGATACTTCCCCGCCTTCTATATCCGCTTCTTATGCTTCCCCTACTATTAAGTAAGGCTGATGTCAAAATGCTAAATGCGGCGGCGACCCGCTTCATTTGGAAGGGGGGTAAGCCACGGATCTCGAGGGAAAAACTGAGCATGGGTTTTCTTAATGGAGGCCTGGCTTTGCCAGACTTCAGGCTGTACAATTGGGCAGCTCTGATTCGCCTGGTGCTTGACTGGCAAGTGGGAACTCATCATTATTGCCGGTCCTCTGTGGAGCAAGCCACTCTAGGGGATGTCTCCCTGGCATACCTACCACATGTCTCAAACATGAGATCGGTGAGGGCTCTAGGCCTTAATATGTTATTTAGCGAACCACTAAAGGCCTGGCATCAGGCTCATAAGTTCCTCAAGAAATCTTGTCATGCCTCAAGCTACCTGCCTATTATCAAGAATCCAGATTTCCCGGCGGGTTCGGAAACCCAACCTTTCATGGTCTGGGAGCGGAAAGGACTGACCTCACTTAAACAATTATTAATCCCGCTAACAAAAGAGGTTAAAACCTTTGGTGCTTTACAGAGAGAGTTTGGGATACCGAGAACACATTTCTTTGCCTTTCTGCAGGTACGTCACTACATCAACTCTTTAATTCGGAGCACACCTGAATTTTGGGAGGGCTCCCCCTTCCGCATCTCACAAACACTATACACCATGGGTAGGTTCTCCTTATCGGAAATCTATCAAACACTCATACAACATAGAGCACAGAGCACAAGGGATTCGATACAGACAGGGTGGTCCCGTATGGGAATTGAGGGTATTACTTGGGAAGACATAAGAAGAGGCCTCGAAAGAACCAAATCAGCCACATTGTCCGCCATGTACAGGGAGTCTCAGACACGTTTCCTCCATAGGGCCTATCTCACACCAAGAACATTAGCCAAATGGGCTCCTACGCATCCTAACCAATGTGTGAAGTGTGCAGCAGAGGCACCTACTCTCTTACATTATATGTGGGAGTGTCCGTCAGTCAGACAGTACTGGAATAAAATACAATATTGGATCAATAAGTCCTTACAGATACACCTCACGCTTAGCCCAGAAACTATTCTATTTTTGAATTGGGAAACACAACATAGGCAACAAGACGCAATATTGAGCCTGGTAATTCTATTAGCTAGAAAATGTATCTTAAAAAAGTGGACAGTAAGGAAGGGCCCTTCCTTTGTGGGCTTTAGGAACCTACTTAGAACACAAATATTCACGGAACAAATGGATGTTAGGATGGATATTCAGAACAGGCTGGGTTTATTCTTGCGCAAATGGCGTAGACTCATACTTACATTCGAGTTGGAGATTCAGAGACTTATTCTGATCCCCTTTAGGGACTCAGTTCTTTTCATAGAAGCGGGACTGAGAGGGGAGTGGGCACATTTATTTTAAAACGACAATTGTCTCATAGGGGGACCTGATTCCCCCCCCTCTCCTCCCTCACTTCCTACAGTCTCCCCCCCCCCCCCCCACTTTCCCCTCTTCTCTTTTTTTTTTTTTTTTTTTTTTTTTTTTCCTCCGCCGGGCCTCAAGGATTTATTTATTTAGGTTATTAGTTAGAATAGGTTACTTAAGTGTTTAGTTGTAGGTATGTTAAAAAGAAAATGGAAAAAGATTATGTCGGGGAAGTGCAATCACTCAGACCAAGTAAATATCATGTAAGATATGAACGTAGTGTGGTCAAGTGAAGAAAATATTCCACCTCTCATAATGTGACATTGCTATGTTTCATACTGTGTTTAATTTTGGATCTACAATGTAAATCTTGTCACCAGACATGATATCCGCACAAAATGTAATAACTGGAATGTGTGTATTGCTTTACCTGACAACAATAAAAAGATATTTGAAAAAAAAAAAATTCGAAAGTATTCGAATGTTTAGCTATGTATTCATTCAATTTCAAAATGTAATATTCAAATTCAAAATGGTATTTCTAGTCTACAACTGTGTTTAATAAATGTCATATTTGAATGCTACATTCGAATTCGAAAGTAACATTCGAATTCGAAAGTGACATTCGAATTCGAAATAGTATTTCTAGTCTATTACTGTGTTGTATAAATGTAATAATTGAATTCAAATGTACCATATGATATTTTATTGGGAATTTTATTGTAAAAGTTCATCTCCCCCACTTTTCCTTTGTTACTGTAAACATCTTGTACATACTGTATACTGCAAGGAATTATTTAGTCAAGAATATATCACATGGATGGTATCATAGGCCCTCCTAAGCATTGGTCTACTAACATACACAAATGTTAATTTCTTAAATGTCGTTCAACCATGTAAGGTTTTATGTTTTTTTATGTTTGTCCTTTGGCAATAACATTTAGATATAATTTGTTTCATCTTAACTTTTATTCATTTTCTTATTTTTGCTTGATAATCTGATTAAATTTATAGTTTGGATTGCAATGCTAGCTAGCTGGATGTGACTATCTTAGTTTTCTGCAAATGAGACTGCATACCCAGTCTCCAGCAACCCCAGTAACTTTTACTATTAATTGCCACGGTCATAGCATGATCTGTATTTGCTCATGAGCTTACTAATTTAAAGGGACAGTCTAGTATAAATTAAACTTTCATTATTCAAACAGGACTTTTAATTTTAATCAACTTTCCAATTTACTTTTATCATCAAATTTGCTTTTTTCTCTTGGTATTCTTAGTTTAAACAAAACATACGGCTAGATTTAGAGTTCTGCGGCCAAAGGGGTGCGTCAGCTACGCATGCTTTTTTCCCCCTGCACCTTTTAAATACCGCTGGTATTTAAAGTTCACAGAATGGCTGCGTTAGGCTCCAAAAAAGGGAGCGTAGAGCATATTTACCGCCACTGCAACTCTAAATACCAGCGTTGCTTACGGACGCGGCCAGCTTCAAAAACGTGCTCGTGCACGATTCCCCCATAGAAAACAATAGGGCCATTTGAGTAGAAAAAAAACCTAACACATGCAAAAAAGCAGCGTTCAGCTCCTAACGCAGCCCCATTGTTTTCTATGGGGAAAAACTTCCTACGTTACACCGCCGCAACCTACATTATACCTATGTACCGCTAATCTGCTGCCCCTAACACCGCCGACCCCTATATTATATGTATTAACCCCTAATCTGCCACCCCTGCTATCGCTGACCCCTGCATATTATTATTAACCCCTAATCTGCCGCTCCGTACACCGCCGCAACCTACATTATACCTATGTACCCCTAATCTGCTGCCCCTAACACCGCCGACCCCTATATTATATTTATTAACCCCTAATCTGCCACCCCCAACCTACAATTATTAACCCCTAATCTGCCGACCGGATCTCACCGCTACTATAATAAATGTATTAACCCCTAAAGCTAAGTCTAACCCTAACACTAACACCCCCCTAAGTTAAATATAATTTAAATCTAACGAAATAAATTAACTCTTATTAAATAAATTAATCCTATTTAAAGCTAAATACTTACATGTAAAATAAACCCTAATATAGCTACAATATAAATAATAATTATATTGTAGCTATTTTAGGATTAATATTTATTTTACAGGCAACTTTGTAATTATTTTAACCAGGTACAATAGCTATTAAATAGTTAATAACTGTTTAATAGCTAAAATAGTTAAAATAATTACAAAATTACCTGTAAAATAAATCCTAACCTAAGTTACAATTAAACCTAACACTACACTATCAATAAATTAAGTAAATACAATACCTACAAATAACTACAATTAAATAAACTAACTAAAGTACAAAAAATAAAAAAGAACTAAGTTACAAAAAATAAAAAAATATTTACAAACATTAGAAAAATATTACAACAATTTTAAACTAATTACACCTACTCTAAGCCCCCTAATAAAATAGCAAAGACCCCCAAAATAAAAAAATGCCCTACCCTATTCTAAATTAAAAAAGTTCAAAGCTCTTTTACCTTACCAGCCCTGAAAAGGGCCATTTGCGGGGCATGCCCCAAATAATTCAGCTCTTTTGCCTGTAAAAAAAAACATACAATACCCCCCCCCAACATTACAACCCACCACCCACATACCCCTAATCTAACCCAAACCCCCCTTAAATAAACCTAACACTAAGCCCCTGAAGATCTTCCTACCTTATCTTCACCATGCCAGGTTCACCGATCCGTCCTCCGAAGTCTTGATCCAAGCCTAAGCGGGGACTTGCGATCCATAATCCTGCTGAAGTCTTCTATCAAGCCACGGCTGAAGAGGTCCAGAAGAGGCTCCAAAGTCTTCATCCTATCCGGGAAGAAGAGGAGATCCGGACCGGCAACCATCTTGATCCAAGCGGCATCTTCTATCTTCATCCGATGACGAACGGCTCCATCTTGAAGACCTCCAGCGCGGATCCATCTTCTTCTTTCGACGTCCAACTGAAGAATGAAGGTTCCTTTACGGGACGTCATCCAAGATGGTGTCCCTCGAATTCCGATTGGTTGATAGGATTCTATCAGCCAATCAGAATTAAGGTAGGAAAATTCTGATTGGCTGATGGAATCAGCCAATCAGATTCAAGTTAAATCCGATTGGCTGATTGAATCAGCCAATCAGATTGAGCTCGCATTCTATTGGCTGATCGGAACAAATTTTCCTACCTTAATTCCGATTGGCTGATAGAATCCTATCAGCCAATCGGAATTCAAGGGATGCCATCTTGGATGACGTCCCTTAAAGGAACCTTCATTCTTCAGTTGGACGTCGGAAGAAGAAGATGGATCCGTGCTGGAGGTCTTCAAGATGGAGCCATTCGTCATCGGATGAAGATAGAAGATGCCGCTTGGATCAAGATGGTTGCCGGTCCGGATCTCCTCTTCTTCCCGGATAGGATGAAGACTTTGGAGCCTCTTCTGGACCTCTTCAGCCGCAGCTTGATAGAAGACTTCAGCCGGATTATGGATCGCCAGCCCCCGCTTGGGCTTGGATCAAGACTTCGGAGGACGGATCGGTGAACCTGGCATGGTGAAGATAAGGTAGGAAGATCTTCAGGGGCTTAGTGTTAGGTTTATTTAAGGGGGGTTTGGGTTAGATTAGGGGTATGTGGGTGGTGGGTTGTAATGTTGGGGGTTGGGTATTGTATGTTTTTTTTTACAGGCAAAAGAGCTGAATTATTTGGGGCATGCCCCGCAAATGGCCCTTTTCAGGGATGGTAAGGTAAAAGAGCTTTGAACTTTTTTAATTTAGAATAGGGTAGGGCATTTTTTTATTTTGGGGGTCTTTGTTATTTTATTAGGGGGCTTAGAGTAGGTGTAATTAGCTTAAAATTGTTGTAATATTTTTCTAATGTTTGTAAATACTTTTTTATTTTTTGTAACTTAGTTCTTTTTTATTTTTTGTACTTTAGTTAGTTTATTTAATTGTAGTTATTTGTAGGTATTGTATTTAATTAATTTATTGATAGTGTAGTGTTAGGTTTAATTGTAACTTAGGTTAGGATTTATTTTACAGGTAATTTTTTAATTATTTTAACTATTTTAGCTATTAAATAGTTCTTAACTATTTAATAGCTATTGTACCTGGATAAAATAATTACAAAGTTGCCTGTAAAATAAATATTAATCCTAAAATAGCTACAATATAATTATAATTTATATTGTAGCTATATTAGGGTTTATTTTACAGGTAAGTATTTAGCTTTAAATAGGAATAATTTATTTAATAAGAGTTAATTTATTTCGTTAGATTTAAATTATATTTAAGTTAGGGGGGTGTTAGTGTTAGGGTTAGACTTAGCTTTAGGGGTTAATACATTTATTATAGTAGCGGTGTGGTCCGGTCGGCAGATTAAGGGTTAATAATTGTAGGTAGGTGGAGGCGACGTTGGGGGCGGCAGATTAGGGGTTAATAAATATAATATAGGGGTCAGCTGTGTTAGGGGCAGAAGATTAGGGGTACATAGGTATAATGTAGGTTGCGGAGGTGTAGGGAGCGGCAGATTAGGGGTTAAAAAAAATATGCAGGTGTCAGCGATAGGGGGGGTGGCAGATTAGGGGTTAATAAATATTATGTTGGGGTTGGCGGTATTACGGGCAGCAGATTAGGGGTACATAGGGATAACGTAAGTGGCGGCGGTATACGGAGCGGCAGATTAGGGGTTAAAAAATTGTAATAGAGTGGCGGCGATGTGGGGGGACCTCGGTTTAGGGGTACATAGGTAGTTTATGGGTGTTAGTGTACTTTAGAGCAGAGTAGTTAAGAGCTTTATAAACCGGCGTTAGCCCAGAAAGCTCTTAACTACTGACTTTTTTCTGCGGCTGGAGTTTTGTTGTTAGATTTCTAACGCTCACTTCAGCCACGACTCTAAATACCGGCGTTAGAAAGATCCCATTGAAAAGATAGGATACGCAAATGGCGTAGGGGGATCTGCGGTATGGAAAAGTCACGGCTGCAAAGTGAGCATTAGACCCTTTAATGACTGATTCCAAATACCAGCGGGCGGTAAAAACCAGCGTTAGGAGCCTCTAACACTGGTTTTGACGGCTACCGCCAAACTCTAAATATAGGCCATAGGTAGGCTCATATGCTATTTTTTAAGCCTTTGAGGGCTGCCTCTTATCACATGCTTTTAAAATCTCTTTTTAAACACAAAGAGACAAAAATTACACGTGGGCCATATAGATAACACTGTGTTCTGGCACGGGGGGTTATTTAAGATTTTAGCACAAAACAATGCTAAATTTAAGACAATAGATAATAAACAGTCACAGTCATGTGATCGGGGGGCTGGAAGAAGGTTCCTAGATACAAGGTAATCACAGAGGTAAAAAGTATAATTATTATAACTGTGTTGGTTGTACAAAACTGGGGAATGGGTAATAAAGGGATTATCTATCTTTTAAAACAATAACAATTCTATGGTAGACTGTCCCTTTAAAGGGACATTATACACTAGATTTTTTTTTTGCATAAATGTTTTGTAGATGATTTATATAGCCCATACAGTTTTTTTAAATGTATAGTTTTGCTTATTTTTAAATAACAGACTCCTAACTAAGCCCCAAAGTTTTAGAAGTAGACTGCTTCTGTTTGTGTAGAGAGTCTTTTCATATGCAGAGGAAGGGGGGATTGTCTCCTTTTTTGCTATAAAGCCACTTTCAGCTAACCTTTTTCAAAAGAGCTAAACTGGGAGCTTCTACGTTTACAAAAAAAGTATAAACTCTTTTAAAGATTGTTATCAGTGTATATTCTTTTTTATTGTAGTGTCTATTAGATGCAGTTATATGAAAATTGGCGTTTACTGTTCCTTTAAGGTTGTTTTTTTCCTTTTTTTTCTTTCTATGTAACTTGATGAAAAGCTAATACAAATAAATAAAACAATTGTTATTTACCAGTTCTTATTAAAATGAAACTCAAAACAATACAATCTTGTACATAGAGAAGATATTAATCACATTATACATGAAAGAATGCCACTTTAAAAGCACAGTAAAGTCAAAATTAAACTGATTTTAAAACATTCTAAGTGACGTCTATTATTAAGTTTGCTACTACTCTTAATATCCTTTGTTGAAGACTAAACCTAGGTAGGCTCATACAAGCTCAGTAGTGTTCACATGTTAGCACTGTGCACTATTAGCAATAATGCATAAAACTGCTACAAACAATTTTGCAGACACTGGTGCCATAGAGTCATAAAGAGACGTGCATGCTCCTGAGCTCCTATAAATAAAGCTGCTAGGTTTACTCTTCAACTAAGAATACCAAGAGAACAAGGAACATTCATGCTTTTCAACTAAGGATTCCTAGAACAATGTCAATTTTATAAACAGAAGTAACTTGAAAAATCAGGCATTTTATCTGAATCTTGAAAGAAAAAAAAATAGGATTTTCCTTCCCCTTAAAACCTGAAAAATGAAATTGTAAAAACAGTGAAAATAAGCTACCACCATTTTTGCATTACACATTGGCAAATGAAAACAAACATTTTATCTATGTATTTATTTTTCATTACAGTAATTGCATTTAGCAAATGTAAATATTTGACCATCAATAATCAACACAAAGTTCAACAAACTCCAATATAGTGATGCTAATTAATACACTTTCTATTGAGCCAGTTTTTAACAAAATGTAAAAAGGGTCAAGATGCCAAACTATATTTCCATTTTGTGCATAATGAATTGTTGAGTTTTATTTTTCGGTTAATTAGAAACTGAGAACTGTTTTGCAATGGGACCCTTCTGGATGTCATGTGATTGTGTAAGGTCATCAATTTACGTTCACCTACCAGTAGTAGTCATTTCCTTCTAAACATTGTAAATTCATTATTTTTAATTGAATTGAGCTGAAGCAAAACCTTTTATTCAAAGTGTACAGTTATTAGTTAAGTTAAAAATCTCCTGGACTTGACAGTCCTTTAAATTTGGTATTTCCAATTCTAACAATATATTTTACTTACATACGGCTAGATTACGAATTGTGCGTTAGGGTAAAAAAGCAGCGTTAAGAGGTCCTAACGCTGCTTTTTTACGCCCGCTGGTATTACGAGTCTTGAAGGTATAGGTGTACCGCACACTTCTTTGGTCTTACCGCAAAACGACTTACGTAAACTTCGTAAAGTCTTTTTTCTATGGGACTTCCATAGCACCAGTATTACGAGTCTGTCCTGGGAGGCCAAAAAGTGAGCGGTACATCATACCCTGGCAAGATCCCTAACGCATTTAAAAGTCAGTAGTTAAGAGTTTTATGGCACAACGCCGTAACATAAAACTCATAACTAAAGTGCTAAAAAGTACACTAACACCCATAAACAACCTATTAACCCCTAAACCGAGGCCCTCCCGCATCGCAAACACTATAATAAAAATTTTAATCCCTAATCTGCTGCTCTGGACACTGCCGCCACCTACATTATATTTATGAACCCCTAATTTGCTGCCCCCAAAATTGCCAACACCAACATTATATTTATTAACCCCTAATCTGCCGCCTCCAATGTTGCCACAACCTACCTACACTTATTAACCCCTAATCTGCCGCCCCCAACGTCGCTGCCACTATAATAAACATATTAACCCCTAAACCGACACACTCCAGCCTTGCAAACATTAGTTAAATAGTATTAAACCCTAATCTGCCGTCCCTAACATCGACGCCACCTACCTACATTTATTAACCTCTAATCTGCCGCCCCCAATGTCGCCGCCACTATACTAAATGTATTAACTCCTAAATCTAAGTCTAACCCTAACCCTAATACCCCCTAACTTAAATATAATTTAAATAAGTCTAAATAAAACCTACTATTATTATCTAAATTATTCTTTTTCAAAACTAAATATTTACCTATAAAATAAACCCTAAGATAGCTACAATATAACTAATAGTTACATTGTAGCTAGCTTAGGGTTTATTTTTATTTTACATGCAAGTTTGTATTTATTTTAACTAGGTAGAATAGTTACTAAATAGTTATTAACTATTTAATAACTACCTAGCTAAAATAAATACAAAAGTACCTGTAAAATAAAACCGAACCTAAGTTACACCTAACACTATAATTAAATAAATTAACTAAATTAAACACAATTACCTAAATTAAATTTAATTAGCTAAAGTAAAGAAACAAACAAACACTAAATTACAGAAAATAATAAACAAATTACAGATATTTAAACTAATTACACCTAATATAATAGCCCTATCAAAATAAAAAAGCCCCCCCCAAAATAAAAAAAACCTTAGCCTAAACTAAACTACCAATAGCCCTTAAAAGGGCCTTTTGCAGGGCATTGCCCCAAAGTAATCAGCTCTTTTACCTTTAAAAAAAAATACAAACAACACCCCCAACAGTAAAACCCACCACCCACACAACTAACCCCCCACATAAAATACTATCTAAAAAAACCTAAGCTCCCCATTTCCCTGAAAAGGACATTTGGATGGGCATTGCCCTTAAAAGGGCAGTAAGCTCTTTTGCAGGCCCAAAGTCCCTAACCTAAAAATAAAACCCACCCAATACACCCTTAAAAAAACCTAACACTAACCCTCTGAAGATCGACTTACCGGGAGAAGTCCTTATCCAAGCCGGGCCAAAGTCCTCAACAAAGCCGGGAGAACTATTCATCCAAGCCGGGTGAAGTGGTCCTCCAGACGGGCAGAAGTCTTCATCCAGATGGCATCTTATATCTTCATACATCCGGCGCGGAGCTGGTCCATCTTCAAGACATCCGACGCGGAGCATCCTCTTCATCCGACGACTAAAGATGAATGAAGGTACCTTTAAGTGACATCATCCAAGATGGCGTCCCTTAGATTCTGATTGGCTGATAGAATTCTGTCAGCCAATTGGAATTAAGATAGAAAAAATCCTATTGGCTGATGCAATCAGCCAATAGGATTGAGCTCACATTCTATTGTCTATTCCAATCAGCCAATAGAATGCGAGCACAATCCTATTGGCTGATTGGATCAGCCAATAGGATTGAACTTCAATCCTATTGGTTGATTGCATCAGCCAATAGGATTTTTTCTACCTTAATTCCGATTGGCTGATAGAATTCTATCAGCCAATCGGAATCTAAGGGATGCCATCTGGATGAAGACTTCTGCCCGTCTGGAGGACCACTTCGCCCGGCTTCGTTGAGGACTTTGGCCCGGCTTGGATAAAGACTTCTCCTAGTAAGTCGATCTTCAGGGGGTTAGTGTTAGGTTTTTTTAAGGGTGTATTGGGTGGGTTTTATTTTTAGGTTAGGGTTTGGGCTTGCAAAAGAGCTAACTGCCCTAGCAATGGCAATGTCCACCCAAATGCCCTTTTCAGGGCAATGGGGAGCTTAGGTTTTTTTAGATAGTATTTTATTTGGGGGGTTGGTTGTGTGGGTTGTGGGTTTTACTGTTGGGGGGGTTGTTTGTATATTTTTTTTACAGGTAAAAGAGCTGAATACTTTGGGGCAATGCCCTGCAAAAGGTCCATTTAAGGGCTATTGGTAGTTTAGGCTAGGTTTTTTTTGGGGGGGGAGGGGGCTTTTTATTTTGATAGGGCTATTAGATTAGGTGTAATTAGTTTAAATATCTTGTAATTTATTTATTTTCTGTAATTTAGTGGTGTTTTTTTTGTACTTTAGCTAATTTAATTTAATTTATTTAATTGTTGTTAATTTATTTAATTATAGTATAGTTTTAGGTGTTATTGTAACTTAGGTTAGGTTTTATTTTACAGATACTTTTGTATTTATTTTCGCTAGGTAGTTATTAAATAGTTAATAACTATTTAGTAACTATTCAACCTAGTTAAAATAAATACAAACTTGCCTGTAATATAAAAATAAACCCTAAGCTAGCTACAATGTAACTATTAGTTATATTGTAGCTAGCTTAGGGTTTATGTTATAGGTAAGTATTTCGTTTTAAATGGGAATAATGTAGTTATAGTAATTTTATTCAGATTTATTTTAATTATATTTAAAGTTAGGGGGTGTTAGTGTTTATTATAGTGGCGGCGACGTTGGGGCAGCAGATTAGGGGTTAATAAATGTAGGTAGCGGTGACATTGGGGCCAGCAGATTATGGGTTAATAAATATAATGTAGGTGGCGGGGATATTGGGGGCAGCAGATTAGGGGTTAATATGTATAATGTAGGTGGCGGCGGTGTCCGGAGCAGCAGATTAGGGGTTAATAAGAATAATGTAGGTGTCGGCAATGTCGGGGGCAGAATATTAGAGGTTAATAAGTGTAAGATTAGGGGTGTTTAGACTCGGGGTTCATGTTAGGGTGTTAGGTGTAGACTTATTTCCCCATAGGAATCAATGGGGCTGCGTTACTGATTTTTACGCTGCTTTTTTGCAGGTGTTAGACTTTTTCTCAGCCGGCTCTCCCCGTTGATTCCTATGGAGAAATCTTGCACGAGCACGTACGACCAGCTCACCGCTGATTTAAGCAGCGCTGGTATTGGAGTGCGGTAATGAGCAAAATTTTGCTCAACGCTCACTTATTGTCTTTTAACGACGTAATACCAGCGCTGCATGTAAGTGAGCAGTGAGAGAAAACTGCTCGTTAGCAACGCATAGCCTCTAACACAGAACTCGTAATCTGGGCCATAGTACTCAATCTTTTTATATCATGTATATGAAAGAGCAGCAAAGCTTAAAGGGATGTAAAACCCAACATTTTTCTTTCATGATTCAGATAGAGCATGCAATTTTAAACACCTTTCTAATTTACCAATTTTTCTTTGTTCACTTGGAATCCTTTGTTGAAAAGCAGGGACATATGCTTTAAAGGACAGTTAAGTCAAAATTAAGCTTTTATGTCATTTTAAATAACTTTACAAAGAAGTTGTCTTATTCAGCAGATATATATATATATATATATATATATATATATATAATTTTTTGCAAAGAGAGAGCACTCACCGGGACTAACACTTATACAGCATATCAAGCTTTTTATTATAGGTGACGTTTCGGGGATTCCAACCCCGTCCTCAAACCTTTTTGAGGACGGGGTTGGAATCCCCGAAACGTCACCTATAATAAAAAGCTTGATATGCTGTATAAGTGTTAGTCCCGGTGAGTGCTCTCTCTTTGCAAAAAATTCTGAATGTTCTTTGGATGCACCCTGGGCGGCTGAGATATAAAGTGAGTGCAGAGTTCCCCAGAGACTGATAAATTAATTTCTTTCATATTGGCAAGAGTCCATGAGCTAGTGACGTATGGGATATACAATCCTACCAGGAGGGGCAAAGTTTCCCAAACCTCAAAATGCCTATAAATACACCCCTCACCACACCCACAATTCAGTTTAATGAATAGCCAAGTAGTAGGGTGATAAAGGAGGAGTAAAAAAACATCAAAATAAGGAATTTGGAAATAATTGTCCTTTATACAAAAATAATGACAACCATAAAAAGGGTGGATCTCATGGATTCCTGCCAATATGAAAGAAATGAATTTATCAGGTAAGTTCTTACATAAATTGTTTTCTTTCATGGAATTGGCAAGAGTCCATGAGCTAGTGATGTATGGATAGTAATACCCAAGATGTGGAACTCCACAGAAGAGTCACTAGTGAGGGAGGGATAAAATAACAATAACAGTCATTTTCCGCTGAAAAAATTAATCCACAAACCAAAATATAAGTTTATTCTCATAAATGAAAAGAAAAAACTTAAACATAAGCAGAGAAATCAAACTGAAACAGCTGCCTGAAGAACTTTTCTACCAAAAACTGCTTACGAGGAAGCAAATACATCAAAATGGTAGAATTTAGTAAATGTATGCAAAGAAGACCAAGTTGCTGCTTTGCAAATCTGATCAACTGAAGCTTCATTCTTAAAAGCCCAAGAAGTGGAAACTGATCTAGTAGAATGAGCTGTGATTTTCTGAGGCGGGGCTTGACCCGACTCCAAATAAGCCTGATGAATCAAAAGCTTTAACCAAGATGCCAAGGAAAAGGCAGAAGCCTTCTGACCTTTCCTAGAACCAGAAAAGACAACAAATAGACTAGCAGTTTTACTAAAATCTTAAGTAGCTTCAACATAATATTTCAAAGCTATTACAACATCCAAAGAATGTAAGGATTTCTCTAAAGAATTCTTAGGATTAGGACACAAAGAAGGAACAACAATTTCTCTAATAATGTTGTTAGAATTCACAACCGTAGGTAGAAATTTAAATGAAGTCCGCAAAACTGCCTTATCCTGATGGAAAATCAGAAAAGGATATTCACAAGAAAGAGCAGACAATTCGGAAACTCTTCTAGCAGAAGAGATTGCCAAAAGGAACAACACTTTCCAAGAAAGTAAGTTAATGTCCAAAGAATGCATAGGCTCAAAAGGAGGAGACTGTAAAGCCTTCAAAACCAACTTAAGACTCCAAGTAGGAGAGATTGATTTAATGACAGGCTTGATACGGCCCAAAGCCTGTACAAAACAGTGAATATCAGGAAGCTTAGCAATTTGTCTGTGAAATAAAAAGAAAGAGCAGAAATTTGTCCCTTCAAGCAACTTGCAGACAAACCTTTATCCACACCATCCTGAAGAAACTGTAAAATTCTAGGAATTCTAAAAGAATGCCAGGAGAATTTATGAGAAGAACACCATGAAATATAAGTCTTCTAAACTCGATACAAAATCTTCCTAGAAACAGATTAAGTAGCCTGTAACATAGTATTAATCACTGAGTCAGAGAAACCTCTATGACTAAGCACTATGCGTTCAATTTCCATACCTTCAACTTTAATGATTTGAGATCCTGATGGAAAAACGGACCTTGAGACAAAACGTTTGATCTTAAAGGAAGTGGCCAAGATTGGCAACTGGACATCCGAACAAGAGCCACATACCAAAACCTGTGAGGCCATGCTGGAGCTACCAGAAACACAAACAATTTTTCTATGATGATCTTGGAAATCACTCTTGGAAGAAGAACTAGAGGCGGGAAGATATAAGCAGGTTGGTAAAACCAAGGAACTGCTAACGCAGCCACCGCCTCCGCTTGAGGATCCCTGGACCTGGACAGGTATCTGGGAAGTTTCTTGTTTAGATGGGAATTGTTAGCAAAGAATGAGATTGGCTAATCAGAGGGGTGTGTCAAATGCACGACATAGATTGGCTCAAACACTGATAGGGTGGGTATATATAGAAGCCGCTTTGGACATTCGGCTTGATATTTTGAACCTTTACACATTGAAAAAGGCCAGCTCAATGGCCGAAACGAGTTTGTGAGGTTCTTAGAACTCACATTGTTCTCTTGCTTTTTACCTTACTAGCTAAACGTACATTCTCAGCCTTGGGGGGTTGCCTCTGTCACCTGAAGCCGAAGTATCTGGTTATCGGCCAGGAATACAGGGGGGCTTCCACCCTAAGGCTGTAGTACGATGTAAGGAGTGGTTGGTTTTACTCTATTGTACATTTTGTACATATTTAACTATTAGTGTGGTAATGGGATGGTAGTTATCCCTTTTTAATTAAATTACAATAAAGTTACACATTTTAAATACCTAATTATACAATTTATACTCACTGTTTCATTACAGGAGGTTACTATTATAGGAGGTTGAGTGCTAATATCCCCTCTTTTGTCCCTTCTCTCCCCCATTCCTTATTAATAATTAGATGGGAAGCCATCAGATCTATTTCTGGAAGACCCCACATCTGAACAATCTGAGAAAACACCTCTGGATGGAGAGACCACTCCCCCGGATGTAAAGTCTGACGGCTGAGATAATCCGCTTCCCAATTGTCTACACCTGGGATATGAACCACATAAATTAGACAGGAGCTGGATTCTGCCCAAGCAAGTATCCAAGATACTCCTTTCATAGCTTGGGGACTGTGAGTCCCACCCTGATGAATGACATTTGCCACAGTTGTGATATTGTCTGTTTGAAAACAAATGAACGGTTCTCTCTTCAACAGAGACCAAACCTGAAGAGCCCTTAAAATAGCACGGAGTTCTAAAATATTGATTGATAACCTCGCCTCTTGAGGTTTCCAAACCCCTTGTGCTGTTAGAGATCCCCAGACAGCTCCACAACCTGAAAGATTTGCATTTGTTGTGATCACAGGGATAAAAGAAGTACCAGGCCTATTCCATTCCTTAGAAATCATATCAGAAAAAGCATCAGGAATTGGAAAAACCTCTGGAGTAACCACAGGAGGTTTATAAACATCGTTTAAATGTTTACTAGTTTTAATATCAAGAAGACTAGTTTTAGCAAGGAACAAATATACTCCATTTTAAATAAATAAGTAAATTTGTCAGTGTCAATATCTGAGGTAGGATCTTCTCAATCAGATAGATCCTCATCAGAGGAGGATAATTCAGTATGTTGTCGGTCATTTGAAATGTCATCAACTTTATGAGAAGTTTTAAAAGACCTTTTACGTTTATTAGAAGATGTGATAGCAGACAAAGCCTTCTGAAATCGCATCAGCAACAAAATCTTTTATATTCACAGGGATATCATGTACATTAGATGTTGAAGGAACAACAGGCATTGTACTATTACTGATGGATACATTATCTGCATGTAAAAGCTTATCATGACCACTATTACATACCACAGCTGGAGATATAATCTCCACAAACTTACAACAGATACACTTAGCTTTGGTAGAACTGTTATCAGGCAGTAGGGTTCCAACAGTGGTTTCTGAGACAGGATCAGATTGAGACATCTTGCAAATGTAAGAGAGAATAACAACATATAAAGCAAAATTATCAATTATATGGCAGTTTCAGGAATGGGAAAAAATGCAAACAACATAGCCTTCTGACATAGAAAAAGGCAAGAGGCACATAGGAATGGGGTTTTAAATAATGAAATGATTTGGCGGCAAGTATGACACACAACGCAAAATGAATTTTTTTGGCGCTAACAACATCCGGAAATGACACACTTGAGTCATTGCAGATGCAACCTTATGTAAAGAACTCGGCGGCAACTAAAATGCAGGAAATGATGAACTTGCGTCACCGGACGTACCTTCGTGCCGAAAAAATTCTTGCACCAAAAATGGCACAATAATCAGCATTTTTGCCTCACAAGCCTAATTTTGCCCTCGAAAATTTAATGAAAAGCAGTAAATTTGAAAAAAAGACTAAACCCCAGGTAAGAAAAATTTTTTCCTAAATATGTTTTCCCAAATATGAAACTGATAGTCTGCAAAAGGATATACATAAACCTGACTCATGGCAAATATAAGTACAATACATATATTTAGAACTTTATATCAATACATAAATTGACAAACCATAGCTGAGAGTATCTTAAGTAATGAAAACATACTTACCGAAAACATCCATCCACAAATAGCAGATAGCCAAACCAGTACTGAAACAGTTATCAGTAGAGGTAATGGAATATGAAAGTATATCGTCGATCTGAAAAGGGAGGTAGGAGATAAATCTCTACGACTGATAACAGAGAACCTAGATCTCCCGTGAGGAAAACCATTGAATAATAGGTGATACTCCCTTCACATCCCTCTGACATTCACTGTACTCTGAGAGGAACCGGGCTTCAAAATGCTGAGAAGCTCATATCAACGTAGAAATTTTAGCACAAACTTACTTCACCACCTCCATAGGAGGCAAAGTTTGGAAAAACTGAATTGTGGGTGTGGTGAGAGGTGTATTTATAGGCATTTTGAGGTTTGGGAAACTTTGCCCCTCCTGGTAGGATTGTATATCCCATACATCACTAGCTCATTGACTCTTGCTAATTACATGAATGAAATGGCTATTTAAAGCTGAACCAATCCACATTTATATGAAAGTGAATTTCTATTAGGAAGAATCTATTCATGCACTTAATAATGCTTTAACTCTTTTGCATACTATCACACTTTAACCGATGGGTCAAGGGACGGAATGGGGGTATAATCACTGGATGGCTATGCCTGATCCCCCTGAAGATGATACCTTCCTCCCCCTAATCCTCTCCAACCTTTTTTCCCCTTCCCTTTTTTCTCCTTTTAATAATCTTCCCTTAATGACACTCTTCATTATCTCATTAGATTTTCGATAAATAATCTCTATGATGACCTACTGTTCTCCACCATATCTTACTGTATATGGCTTGCATTGTGGTTGCTCTCTCTCTCAAAGGATTGAGAGCACGATTACGAGTGGAGCGCTAACAGGTACCCACAAGCGATAAGGGGTTTATCGCGGGTGTTGGCATGTGTCGGATTTTTCGCTCATATTACAAGTTGAGAGTAAATACGATCGTTCGAACGTGGGTCGGGTTAGCACAACCTCAGAGCTCTAGTTAACTGTTTCCAGAAACAAAAAAGTGTCACAAAACACACCAAGAATACATGTAAAAGTACAGTTATACTCATAATAACATCATATAATAAAAAATTATTTAAAATAAATATTGCACTAAAAAGTTATAAAGTCTCAAAAATATAAGGTCTCCGGTGTTAGAACAAAAAGGCAGACAAAGTGCTTTAACATAGAGATACATACATATACAAGTCTAAAGATGTAGATGTATGTGTGTACATATGTATGTTTTTATTTATATATGTATATTTATTTACAAACAAATGTAAACACATAAACTAAACATATATATAAGTGATATTCCTTGATAAAGACTCAAGTGTAGCACTAAAATGCGTAGATGATCCACAAGGATTTTTGGTCTTATCAGAGTAAGTGAACATTCACCAACAGTGGAATTACATTCAAATTTACATTGTTTCAACACTATCCAGTTTAACAGACTAAGGCCTAGATTTAGAGTTGGGTGGTAGCCGTCAAAACCAGCGTTAGAGGCTCCTAACGCTGGTTTTTACCGCCCACTGGTATTTGGAGTCAGTCAGGAAAGGGTCTAACGCTCACTTTCCAGCCGCGACTTTTCCATACCGCAGATCCCCCTACGCCATTTGCGTATCCTATCTTTTCAATGGGATCTTTCTAATGCCGGTATTTAGAGTCGTGGCTGAAGTGAGCGTTAGAAATCTAACGACAAAACTCCAGCCGCAGAAAAAAGTCAGTAGTTAAGAGCTTTCTGGGCAAACGCCGGTTTATAAAGCTCTTAACTACTGTGCTCTAAAGTACACTAACACCCATAAACTACATATGTACCCCTAAACCGAGGTCCCCCCACATCGCCGCCACTATATTAAAAAATTTTAACCCCTGGGGGGGCGGAGGCGGGTGCCACCAAAGATGGCGGCATAATTCCGAGCTCCGTTGATGGCTCAGTAACTAAGTTCCATTAACAGGACACTGTTCTGCGCTAATGGGGGCAAACAGAAGAAATCGCCTTACTGAGAACTCAGGAACCGCCTCTGACAAATCAACAGGACAACGGAATGGCTGAGAGCCGACGCGGCAGTGATCCCGGGTGCGGCCTAGTTCCGTTCAAAGCGCTCTACGCAGCTGGTGGCGGGGAACATACTACGAGGCTCCAGAGGGCCGTAACAAGAGCATCGGGATTCCTAATGCCCTCGGCAACCAGCGGTGAGTGCTGTGCATCCTAGCCCGATCAGACTTGGGGCATAAGTAAATAAGCCTATAGCAACTGGGGCGATATCCAGCCACCTTATTTCCTTAACCGACTGTGGCAGCACTCGGCACATCACCCAGACCCCAGACAGACAGGGTATACATTCCTCCATAAAATACATCGGCCTTGGCAGCCCTTTTTGTTTTTAGCACAGGGCACATATTGTTGGGGAAAGAGTAGAGGTACATTACAGTGAAAGCCCAGGATCAATCAACAAATTGTTTCTCGACCCCTTGGCCTCTTCTCTTAAACAGGCAGCACACGTGGGATATTGCAAGACAGTGCATATTGTAGACAACGGTTGCCCTATACACACTGGACTTGAGCTTTAATACACACATCTTTATAATGGCATCTAAACAAAAACTCAGACAGGAGAAACCAGGGGCGCGATCCGATATCGATCGCAGTTTGCGGCGCAAGCGAGGGAACCGGCGTCGCCCGCAGTTTCAGTTCGCAACTCGAGCCATCCCATATAGGTCGCCGTCAGATGCTAACGTGCCGTAAGTCTCACAAACCAGCGATGTCCAGAAATCTGCGTAAGTACAAATTTCTGGCGTCGCCAGTGACTTGCGGCACGTTAGAAACTGCCGGCGCCTATAAAACCTGACTAAAGTTTAAAACACTCGCACTGTCTAACACGCCTCCCTAACATAGCCCGCACTGTCTAACACGCCTCCCTAACATAGCCCGCACTGTCTAACCCTCTATCCGCTATCCCCCCTCACTAGCCTAACAATAAAAAAGCTATTAACCCCTAAACCGCCGCTCCTTTACCCCGCCGCAACCTAATAAAGTTATTAACCCCTAAACCGCCGCTCCCGTACCCCGCCGCCAGCTATATTATATCTATAACCCCCTAAAGTGAGCCCCTAACACCGCCGCCATCTATATTAAAATTATTAACCCCTAATGTAAGCCCCTTACACCGCCGCCATCTCTATTAAAATGATTAACCCCTAATTTAATCTACCTACCCCGCCCGCAGCTATGTTATCTATATTAACCCTAAGTATATTATAGTTAATATAGGTATTACATTATATATATTAACTATATTAACCCTAATTATATTAGGGTTAATATAGTTAATATAGTTACTATAGTATTTATATTAACTATATTAACTCTATCGAACCCTAACTAAATTTATATTAAATTAATCTAATTCATTTATAAACTAAAATATTCCTATTTAAATCTAAATACTTACCTATAAAATAAACCCTAAGATAGCTACAATATAATTAATAATTACATTGTAGCTATGTTAGGGTTAATATTTATTTTACAGGTAAATTGTTAATTATTTTAACTAGGTATAATAGATATTAAATAGTTATTAACTATTTAATATCTACCTAGTTAAAATAATTACCCAATTACCTGTAAAATAAATCCTAACCTAAGTTACAAATACACCTACACTATCAATAAATTTAATAAACTACAAACATCTATCTAAAAATACAATTAAATTAACTAAACTAAATTACAAAAAAAAAACAAACGCTAAATTACAAAAAATAAAAAAAAGATTACAAGATATTTAAGCTAATTACACCTATTCTAAGCCCCCTAATAAAATAATAAACCCCCAAAATAAAAAAAATTCCCTGCCCTATTCTAAATTCAACAAATTTCAAAGCTCTTTACCTTACCAGCCCTTAAAAGGGCCTTTTGTGGGGCATGCCCCAAAGAATTCAGCTCTTTTGCATACAACAAATACAATACCCCCCCCCCATTACAACCCACCACCCACATACCCCTATTCTAAACCCACCCAAACCCCCCTTAAAAAAGCCTAACACTACCCCCCTGAAGATCTCCCTACCTTGTCTTCACCACACCGGGCCGAACTCCTGATCCGATCCGGGCGATGTCTTCCTCCAAGCGGCAAAGAAGAATTCTTCCTCCGGCGATGTCATCCTCCAAGCGGCAAAGAAGAATTCTTCCTCCGGCGACGTCTTCCTCCAAGCGGCAGCAAAGTCTTCATTCTTCCGGCGGCATCTTCAATCTTCTTTCTTCGCTCCGCCGCCGCGGAGCATCCATCCCGGCCGACTGCTGAACTTGGAATGAGGTACCTTTAAATGACGTCATCCAAGATGGCGTCCGCCGAATTCCGATTGGCTGATAGGATTCTATCAGCCAATCGGAATTAAGTTAAAAAAATCTGATTGGCTGATTGAATCAGCCAATCAGATTCAAGTTAAATCCGATTGGCTGATCCAATCAGCCAATCAGATTGAGCTCGCATTCTATTGGCTGATCGGAACAGCCAATAGAATGCGAGCTCAATCTGATTGGCTGATTGGATCAGCCAATCGGATTGAACTTGAATCTGATTGGCTGATTCAATCAGCCAATCAGATTTTTTTAACTTAATTCCGATTGGCTGATAGAATCCTATCAGCCAATCGGAATTCGGCGGACGCCATCTTGGATGACGTCATTTAAAGGTACCTCATTCCAAGTTCAGCAGTCGGCCGGGATGGATGCTCCGCGGCGGCGGAGCGAAGAAAGAAGATTGAAGATGCCGCCGGAAGAATGAAGACTTTGCTGCCGCTTGGAGGAAGACGTCGCCGGAGGAAGAATTCTTCTTTGCCGCTTGGAGGATGACATCGCCGGAGGAAGAATTCTTCTTTGCCGCTTGGAGGAAGACATCGCCCGGATCGGATCAGGAGTTCGGCCCGGTGTGGTGAAGACAAGGTAGGGAGATCTTCAGGGGGGTAGTGTTAGGCTTTTTTAAGGGGGGTTTGGGTGGGTTTAGAATAGGGGTATGTGGGTGGTGGGTTGTAATGGGGGGGGGGTATTGTATTTGTTGTATGCAAAAGAGCTGAATTCTTTGGGGCATGCCCCACAAAAGGCCCTTTTAAGGGCTGGTAAGGTAAAGAGCTTTGAAATTTGTTGAATTTAGAATAGGGCAGGGAATTTTTTTTATTTTGGGGGTTTATTATTTTATTAGGGGGCTTAGAATAGGTGTAATTAGCTTAAATATCTTGTAATCTTTTTTTTATTTTTTGTAATTTAGTTTAGTTAATTTAATTGTATTTTTAGATAGATGTTTGTAGTTTATTAAATTTATTGATAGTGTAGGTGTATTTGTAACTTAGGTTAGGATTCATTTTACAGGTAATTGGGTAATTATTTTAACTAGGTAGATATTAAATAGTTAATAACTATTTAATATCTATTATACCTAGTTAAAATAATTAACAATTTACCTGTAAAATAAATATTAACCCTAACATAGCTACAATGTAATTATTAATTATATTGTAGCTATCTTAGGGTTTATTTTATAGGTAAGTATTTAGATTTAAATATGAATATTTTAGTTTATAAATGAATTAGATTAATTTAATATAAATTTAGTTAGGGTTAGATAGAGTTAATATAGTTAATATAAATACTATAGTAACTATATTAACTAAATTAACCCTAATATAATTAGGGTTAATATAGTTAATATATATAATGTAATACCTATATTAACTATAATATACTTAGGGTTAATATAGATAACATAGCTGGCGGCGGGGTAGGTAGATTAAATTAGGGGTTAATCATTTTAATAGAGATGGCGGCGGTGTAAGGGGCTTACATTAGGGGTTAATAATTTTTATATAGGTGGCGGCGGTGTAAGGGGTCAGATTAGGGGATAGATAAGGTAGATGGCGGCGGTTTTAGAGGCTCACAGTAGGGGGTTAGTTTATGTAGATGGCGGCGGGGTCCGGGAGCGGCGGTTTAGGGGGTAATAACTTTATTAGGGATTTCGGGGGGGATCGCGGTTGACAGGGAGATAGACATTGCGCATGCGTTAGGTGTTAGGTTTATTTTAGCAGATCGCGGTTGACAGGGAGATAGACATTGCGCATGCGTTAGGTGTTAGGTTTATTTTCTAGTTAGTTTAGGGAGTTACGGGGCTCCAATAGTCAGCGTAAGGCTTCTTACGGCTGCTTTTTGTGGCGAGGTGAAAATGGAGTAAGTTTTCTCCATTTTCGCCACGTAAGTCCTTACGCTGCATATTGGATACCAAACTGCGCGGGTTTGGTATACCTGCCTATGGCCCAAAAAACTGCGGGCGACGGCAGAAATATACGGGCGTAACTTCTAGGTTACGCCGTATATGTGATACCAAATCTGCGCAAATATTGGCGTCGCCGGCTTTTGCGGGCGACGATTTATATCGGATCGACCCCCAGGTAAACCCCAATCTAGCAAGAATCACTCAGTCACATCATACTTCAGTGCAACTGAGCAAACAGTACACAGTGACAGCATGTTGCCAGGGACAACTGAACCTCAAAAAACTTCAGCTTCAGAGACAGAATCTAACACACAGGAATTAATACAAATCCCAACAGATATCCTCTCATCCCTTCCATCTAAGCAAGATATAGCTGATATCGTCCACGCAAGTGTCAGAGAAGAATTGGCAGTTGGCATTATCTTAAGCAGGATGTGTATGCATTGGGGTTTCGAGTGGAAGCACTGGAGGATGGTAATGATTCAATGAGGGAAGAATTTCATCAATTACAGGCTCAATATGATACCCAACAAAAAGCTATGGAGCTGTTGTATGATAAAGTTGATGATCTGGAAAACAGAAGCAGAAGGAAAAATGTACGCATTCGCGGGATCCCAGAGTCTGTCCTCCCTAAGGATCTTCCCACCTATCTACCAGCCTTGTTCTCTCACTTAAAAGGGGATAAATCTTCAGAAGCAATCCCATGGGACAGAGCACACAGGGCCTTGCGCCCGAAACCACCACCTACGGCACCCCCTAGGGACATCATTATTAAGTTTAAAAACTTTAGAGATAAAGAGGAAATACTTGGACTTTCCAGGAAAAATCAACTAATAAGGTTTAGAGGGACTGTCCTACAATTTTTCGCTGACCTCTCTCAACGGACCCTCCAACAAAGGAGGGAGTTTGGCCCTCTGACTCAACTCCTCCGCCTTAAAAGAATCCCTTACAGGTGGGGATTTCCAACCCATATTATGGTAATCCATGAAGACAGAAGACACATCTGCAAGGATGTTTCGGAGATAGAGGATTTTTGTAAGGCTCTTAATCTGGAGGCACCTATAATACCCCAAGCACCAGAAGAGACCTCATCTCAGCAAGACCAAAGATCTTTAACTGCTTTTCAAAAATGGAGATCAGTCGGCAACCAACAGAAGAAAACGTCTCCTTTGTCACAAGTCCATACTCAAGATTCTAGAACCCAAGATAACTTGCAACCCAGATCTCCTAGGCCAAGGACTGGTCGGTAACTATTAAGATGTCTTTAATGCTTTTTCTCCCTTCTAGGAAATGGACTGAGACTGTTAAAAGATGCGGCCGCATCTATTTGTTTGTGGTTGAGTGCTATTTTAGTTCATTACTTTTAAGATGTCTTTAATGCTTTTCCTCCCCTCAAGGACATGGACTGGGACTGTTAAAAGTTGCGGCCGCATTCATTTATTTATTTAGATGTTGTTGAATGTTGTCTTAGATTATTATCTGAAAAAAGGTTGACTGTTAAATAATCCCCCGTTCTTATTTTATACTCTACAGCTTTACTTACAAATAGTCCCCGATATTGTTTCAAATTACTGTATTCAAATACTGAAGCTGTCATTAATCCCCATAAAAGAAAGAAATATTTCTTTTTTTCAGAATAGTGGTGGGGGGGGCGGGGATGGCCAGAGTGGCTGTCCCTGCCCTCGGCATCACTACAGGTCATGGTTACCTGGCTCTGTTTTGTTATATTGTTTAAATTGTTATTATTTTATGGTATATTGTCATGTTAGGCTTCACTCACGGTCTTTCTCATGCTCCACACAGGCGAACTGTATAGAGAATCACATTTTATGGCTGCAGAAACTCGCAGGATAACTTTAATTACCCAAAATGCTAAGGGGTTTAACTCTCCCAGCAAGCGGTACAAAGCGCTATCAGACTTAGCTAAAAGGGGTTCTGACATTCTCTTCCTCCAAGAGACCCACTTTAAAAAACATAAAGAACCCACATACTTTGGGGCCCAATATACTCAACATTACCACAGCTCAGCGGGAGTTAAGAAAAGAGGAGTTAGTATTCTTATAAAGCAGTCAGTTCCATTCACACTTCACAAAATAGACAGAGATAATGACGGTAGATTTATTGGGATTTCGGGACTACTGTATGGCAGAAAGGTATCACTTTTGAATGCTTATGCCCCAAACTCACAGCAACTACCCTTCTTTAAATCATTATTTCGTAGGTATTTAGATATGTCGCAAGACACAGTGTTCTTGGGCGGTGATCTTAATTTTCCATTCGACCCAAAATTAGACTCCTCCAACCCTAACACCATGATCTCTCGGAGAACTACAAATTTTCTCTGGAGAGCCCTTAGAGACTTCAACCTGTATGATATATGGAGGTTTGCAAATCCAGATCGGAGAGACTACACTTTTTTCTCCCACCCAAACCTGTCATATAGCAGGATAGATTACCTATTGACAAATCAGGAAGGCCTCTCCCTAATAACAAAAAAGTAATATTACACCGAGCTCTTGGTCAGACCATTCGGCAGTGGAGGTTAGATTTAGATGGCCAGATACATACCTTACTCCAAATAATTGGCGGCTTGATGACTCTTTACTTGGTAACTCCACAAATATAGAGAATCTAACTAAGATATTAGCGGAGTATTTTGAAATCAATACCAACTCGGTTACAGACCCGTACACACTCTGGGAGGCACACAAATGCACCATTAGGGGAGAATTCATTAAGCTTAAATCACACACGCAGAAAATAGCTAGACAGCTATACCATACCTTAACCTCCAAATTGACTCAGATGGAATACGCCCACAAACAAGATCCCTTTAACTCCCAAATTCTAGCCGAGATCAAATCTCTTCGAACTCAGCTGAATAATTTTCTATCAATAGAGCACCAAAAATCACATATGAAAACTAGACAACTTTTCTTCTATGAAGGGAACAAAGCAGGCAAACTTTTGGCACGTGCACTTAAGAAAAGAAAGCTGAAATCATACATCCACGACATTAAACTACCTAACAACAAGACGGTTCAGACGACCCCTGAGATTTTGCAGCAATTCTATGAATACTACTGTAAGCTATACAACATTACCTCGCAGGGAAACAGAGACGCGACCGCTACCGCTCTTTTAGATTACCTCCACACTAGCAATCTCCCTAAACTTACAGATGAACAGATTAGTGATATCAACTCCCCGATAACCCCCTCAGAGGTAGCTGCAGCAATAAAACTGTTAAATGCAGGGAGGTGCCCGGGCCCAGACGGCTTAACGGCCAAATACTATCAAACTTTTCAGCCTATCCTTCTCCCCCACCTATTGCATTTGTTTAACCAAACATCCGATCAAGCTCCCTTCCCAGCATCTATGCTAGAAGCGTATATAACGGTTCTACCCAAACCAGGCAAACCCCCAAATAGCCCATCCAACTTTCGACCAATTTCCCTATTAAATGTTGATGCCAAGTTATATGCAAAAATTTTCGCATCCCGCTTAAACAAAATCCTCCCATCCCTTATAAGCATAAACCAAGCTGGATTTACACCAGGCCGTGAGGCCAGAGATAATACTACGAAAATAATCAATTTATTAGAATATGCATCCTCCCATAACATCCAATCGGTATTCGCGTCAATGGACGCAGAAAAAGCATTCGACCGCCTTGAGTGGTCATTCCTCAGGCACACACTTACACAATTCGGCTTCCCCAATAAATTTATAGGAAAAATATTTGCTCTCTACAGCTGTCCCAGTGCTAAAATTGTACTAAATAATGCCCTGTCGCCCCCAATCCCGATATTAAATGGGACCAGGCAGGGGTGCCCACTCTCACCCCTGCTTTTTGTGCTTGCAATGGAGGTCTTGGCCTCCAGAATCAGACAAAATGTCAACATTGAAGGCATACACATAGGCACTGAGCAATATAAAATCACCCTTTATGCAGATGACATTTTTTTAACGTTGTCATCCCCGAACAGGTCAATTAAATTCCTCATGGAAGAACTGTCTTTATATGGCCTACACTCCAACTTTAAAGTGAATGCCAGTAAATCCGAATTTATGGGCTTGGGCCTTTCTCAGGCTAAAATTGATTATATAACACAGTCCTATGAATTTAAGTACCAAAAAACATCTATAAAATACCTGGGGGTATTTATTTCCACCTCCCCCAGTCACCTCCTCACGCTTAATTACACCTTGCTTACTAAAAATATTACAACAGGAACTTTGCTCTTGGCAAGCTAAAAATATATCCTGGGTGGGAAGGATAAATACAGTTAAGATGTCTATTTTGCCAAAGATTTTATACATATTTCAAACCATCCCTATAAACATCTCAGATTCCCAGTTAGGCACACTTCAAAAAATTATCAATACATACATTTGGCAGAATAAAAGGCAACGGATAGCCTGGTCCACCATGTACCGTACAAGGGACAATGGAGGCTTGGGAGTACCGCAGCTGAAATATTATAGGTGGGCTGTATTTCTCACCCGAATAGTGGATTGGTGCAGGCACTCCTCACATAAGGAATGGGTTGTGCTGGAACACATATTAGCTAACGTTTCGCAGCTAGGGGGTTGTTGCTGGATTCCTTCTCGGAACCGGTCCCTGGGACACAACACTCCCAAAACCACACTCGAAACATACAAACTATGGGATAAACATTTTACCAAAATTCTGAACATCTCCTCAAGTACTTCACCACTGACACCACTGGTCAATAACCCCAGTTTACCAATTACATTGGCTTCAACCTCAAACCGATTTCCCACACTATCCGACATCCACAAGTGCTATGACATTCTACAAAATAAGAAAATTAGACCTAGGATGGAACTGTCGGACTGTTTCGGGGGGATTTTCTGTCATTGATTCAGATATCACCAAATCACACACTTCATCCTTAATCATAAAGATAAAGACAGTATACTTAGACCCCTAACACCTTTTGAAACACTCTGCCATATGAGCTCTTCTAGAAAGGGTACTCTATCTTCAACCTATAAATTACTTCTACAGCATCACTCTAGGCAACTACCATCTTACACAAGCAAATGGGATTTGGAATTGCAGGATCACCCTACACATGACGACTGGTTACACATCTTCCAAAATATAAATAGATATTCCTCATCGGTGCAAACGCAAGAGATGAATATTAAACTCCAATGCAGATGGTATCTCACACCAGTTAGGTTATCCATGATATTTAAGAACACAACGATGGTGTGTTGGAGGAAATGTGGGGACCCAGGTACATTCATACACATATGGTGGGATTGCCCTCTTATAACTTCCTTCTGGGTTACTATAGTGGATGAAATTAAAAAAGTAATAGGAATTACACTACCACTTCACCCAGTCGTACTCTTATTTAACAAATTCCCCAAGGTACGCTGCAAAATCAGATTACAATTATTATACCTCATGGTCAACAGTGCAAAAAGACTAATACCTAAAAATTTGAAAAAACCTAGACCCCCTGATATAGTTGAATGGAGAGAAGTAGTTTCCTCAATAATACTCTTAGAAACATACCATTTTGTTGTCTCTAAAAGACTTGATGACTACTTATCTCTTTTCTGTGGGAAGAATACTCTGCACGCTTCAACGCTAAGCATGCTAATAGCCTTGATGTACAGGCGGTTTGTTAGATCTTACAGATAATTACGTTAATTGAATGGAGCTTATGATGAGAAGGTATTATTTTAATCACTTTTTCATTTGTTTATCATCTACGTGAATGTGGCCTGTTTTGTTTAGTTTTATTTTATAACTCTGCCCAAATTATTCTTTTGTTTTTATTCTGTGGCCCGGTTTGGCCCCAGACCATATTTTGTTTGATTGTTGATGTAAAAACTGCTATACTATTCTCAATGATGATGAATAGATACTTGTAACGTTTTGAATATCACTCAATAAAAAAACTTTCAAAAAAAAAAAATGTAACCCCTAATCTGCCGCTCCGTACACCGCGGTCACCTACGTTATACTTATGTACCCCTAATCTGCTGCCCCTAACACCGCTGACCCCTATATTATATTTATTAACCCCTAATATGCCGCCCCCAACGTCGCCTCCACCTACCTACAATAATTAACCCCTAATCTGCCGACCGGAGCTCACTGCTACTATAATAAATGTATTAACCCATAATCCGCCTCACTCCTGCCTCAATAACCCTATAATAAATAGTATTAACCCCTAATCTGCTCTCCCTAGCATCGCCGACACCTAACTTCAAGTATTAACCCCTAATCTGCCGACCGGAGCTCACCGCTACTCTACTAAATTTTTTAACCCCTAAAGCTAAGTCTAACCCTAACACTAACACCCACCTAAGTTAAATATAATTTTTATATAACAAAATAAATGAACTATTATTAAATAACTTATTCCTATTTAAAGCTAAATACTTACCTGTAAAATAAACCCTAATATAGTTACAATATAAATTATAATTATATTGTAGCTATTTTAGGATTAATATTTATTTTACAGGCAACTTTGTATTTATTTTAACCAGGTACAATAGCTATTAAATAGTTAATAACTATTTAATAGTTACCTAGTTAAAATAATTTAAAAATTACCTGTAAAATAAATCCTAACCTAAGTTACAATTAAACCTAACACTACACTATCAATAAATAAATTAAAATACCTACAATTATCTACAATTAAACCTAACACTACGTTATCAATAAATTAATTAAATACAATACCTAAAAATAAATACAATTAAATAAACTAACTAAAGTACAAAAAATAAAAAAGAACTAAGTTACAAAAAATAAAAAAATATTTACAAACATTAGAAATATATTACAACAATTTCTAATGTTTGTAAATATTTTTTTATTTTTTGTAACTTAGTTCTTTTTTATTTTTTTTACTTTAGTTAGTTTATTTAATTGTAGTTATTTGTAGGTATTTTATTTAATTAATTTATTGATAGTGTAGTGTTAGGTTTAATTGTAACTTAGGTTAGGATTTATTTTACAGGTAATTTTTTAATTATTTTAACTATTTTAGCTATTAAATAGTTATTAACTATTTAATAGCTATTGTACCTGGTTAAAATAATTACAAAGTTGCCTGTAAAATAAATATTAATCCTAAAATAGCTACAATATAATTATTATTTATATTGTAGCTATATTAGGATTTATTTTACAGGTAAGTATTTAGCTTTAAATTAATTAAATTTAAATTAATTAAATTAGATTAATTTATATAATAAGAGTTAATTTATTTCGTTAGATTTAAATTATATTTAACTTAGGGGGGTGTTAGTGTTAGGGTTAGACTTAGCTTTAGGGGTTAAAAAATTTATTAGAGTAGCGGCGAGATCCGGTCGGCAGATTAGGGGTTAATTATTGTAGGTAGGTGGAGGCGACGTTGTGGGGGGCAGATTAGGGGTTAATAAATATAATATAGGGGTCGGCGGTGTTAGGGGCAGCAGATTTGGGGTACATAGGTATAATGTAGGTAGCGGCGGTGTACGGAGCGGCAGATTAGGGGTTAATAATAATATGCAGGGGTCAGCGATAGCAGGGGTGGCAGATTAGGGGTTAATACATATAATATAGGGGTCGGCGGTGTTAGGGGCAGCAGATTAGGGGTACATAGGTATAATGTAGGTAGCGGCGGTGTACGGAGCGGCAGATTAGGGGTTAAAAAAATATGCAGGTGTCAGCGATAGCAGGGGCAGCAGATTAGGGGTTAATAAGCGTAAAGTTAGGGGTGTTTAGACTCGGGGTACATGTTAGAGTGTTAGGTGCAGACGTAGGAAGTGTTTCCCCATAGAAAACAATGGGGCTGCGTTAGGAGCTGAACGCTGCTTTTTTGCAGGTGTTAGGTTTTTTTCAGCTCAAATGGCCCCATTGTTTTCTATGGGGGAATCGTGCACGAGCACGTTTTTGAAGCTGGCCGCGTCCGTAAGCACCGCTGGAATTTAGAGTTGCAGTGGCTGTAAATATGCTCTACGCTCCCTTTTTTGGAGCCTAACGCAGCCATTCTGTGAACTCTAAATACCAGCGGTATTTAAAAGGTGCGGGAGAAAAAAAGCCAGCGTAGCTAACACACCCCTTTGGCCGCAGAACTCTAAATCTAGCCGTATGTTTCATTGAGCAATCTCTATCAGGTTGCCTGATTGGTTATTTAGTATCATGTGATCAAAGGGCACACTTGATCATGATAGAAGGACCTGCCGTGAAGTTGAAAGACGCTGGGGCCGAGCTTTTGTAAGCAGCAAACATACAAGTATTTGTAACAACGGCTCAGCAGGTGCTTCGGACAGCGTATACAGTTAAACCAGACATCCTCAAACTTGGCCCACCAAAGGTTTTAGTACTATATTTCCCATCAGATGAATTGACTAAAATACTTCTAGTAAATGTTACAGATATGCACATTTACCTTAAGAACCCTTATTCAAACATTGCATGGTGGCATTTATTTATCAATAATGATACAAACTGAGTAATCGCCTTCATACTAAATGCTCCCTGAGCTGGCACTTTTCCTTAAAGGGGACAGCTTGTAATTACAAGACATTTCTGTTGCTATAGAATTACAAAAAATCCAAGTCTTAACATGTTTAATGGACCTGTAGCTGCACTAGATTTGCATAAACAACTGCATTATAAATCTACAATGCAATAGCACTTAGTCTGAACTTCAAATGAGTGATGGATTTTTTCTGACAAATTTCAAAGTTATGTCTATTTCCATTCCCACTGTGCAATGTGACAGTCATCAGCCAATCACATATGCATACACATACCATGTGACAGTCATCAGCCAATAACATATGCGTATATTCTATGAATTCTTGCACATGCTCAGTAGGAGTTGGTGATTTAAAAAAGTGCAAATATAAAAAGACTGCACATTTTGTTAATGGAAGTAAATTGGAAAGATGTTTATAAAGTGCTGCTCTATCTGAATCATGGAAGATTAACTTGACCTGAGTGTCCCTTTAAAACAAATTAATATCTTTTTTACTGCAATTTTATTTCAAAAGTCCAAATCCACCCACTATTTGCCTTATCTGCAGCCAACAAGGCTAATCACATAAAGTTAGTATTGAGCACATGGTTTTGCAGTTGTTATTTGATAAAGCCAATAAGATGCAGGGTTGAGAAGTCACAAGGGTGAGAATTAGAGATTACTCCGTTTTTATAGCTAAATTACATGAAAGGGGGGCAAAATAAATAATGAGTATTGGAAAGCTGTTTTATTATGCATAACTGAATATTTTATATGATAATCTCAAAGTGTTTACTGTTCCTTTAATGTAGTTACAAAAGGCATACATACATATGCTTGGTGCACAGTATTTGACATTACTAAAAAAATAATTTAACTTATATTAGAAGTATTATTGTTAATACATGAATTGCAAAATAAATTCCATTCAAAACTTGAAATGCACAATGTACAATTTATTTTTTGAGATTAATGTCCCTTTAAAAAATATGGGAGAACTAAACTGAGATTAATTTCTCTTTACCGCTATTTATGCATTACTTTTTGCCAATTAGATGCAGGGTTGAGAAGTCAGCAGGGTGAGAATTAGTGATTACTCCATTTTTAGAGCTAAATTACATGAAAGGGGCCAAAATAAATAATGAAAGCATAATGGAAAGTTGTTTTATTATGTATAACTGAAAATTTTATATAATAATCTCAAGGTGTTTAATGTTCCTTTAATGTAGTTGCACAAGGCATATATACAATTTTAGTTATTTAAAAAAAAAAAAAAAAAGTATCTTTGTTAATATATGGATTGCAAAATGTATTCCATCCAAAACTTGAAATACATGATGTACAATTTATTATTTGAGATTTATGTCCCTTAAAAAAATGGGGGAATTGAATTTTAAGATTAATTTCTCTTTTTCCGGTTTTAAAGGGACAGTCTAGTCCAAAATAAACTTTCATGATTCAGATAGGGCATGTAATTTAAAACAACTTTCCAATTTACTTTTATCACTAATTTTGCTTTGTTCTCTTAGTATTCTTAGTTGAAAGCTTAACCTAGGTAGGCTCATATGCTCATTTCTTAGACCTTGAAGGCCGCCTCTTATCTGAATGCATTTTGACAGCTTTTCACCACTAGTGGGCGTTAGTTCATGTGTGTCATATAGATAACATTGTGCTCACATACGTGGAGTTAGCACTGATTGGAGAGGCTTAGATACAAGGTAATCACAGAGGTAAAAAGTATGTTAATAAAACTGTGTTAGATATGCAAAACTGGGGAATGGATAATAAAGGGATTATCTATCTTTTTAAACAATAAAAATTCTGGTGTAGACTGTCCCTTTAAGGGATGATCATAATTAGTCTGTTTGTATTGTGATATATCATTTTCACTTTGTATTTCCATATACTAAATACTTGCACAATAAGCAGTTTGCATGGCTAGCCTTCTGGATGGGATACAAATGCCTGAATGCATTTGCTCAGCAATATTTGATAACTTACCTGTACTTGGGTAGTTATTTCCTTCAAACTTGTGCTCTTAACAGCCCTTATAGGCTTAAACTGAGACTCATTAGCCTTGGCTAGAGGACAAATCAAACTGTTAATGCATTCTAATAACATGCAAATGTATTGTTCAGTGCATTACACAGCGCAAACCCTGGTATTAACATTTGAAGTGAAAGTCATTTTTAAGACAAGGTAATCATGGAGTCTGCTGTGTATTACTAATCAATTAGTGGATTTGCAGTTTTGCAACATGAAGATTAGTTGTTTTTCCCATAACCTTTTTCAATCTAAGAACAGAATAGGTCACCTCTAATGAAAAGTGGCACAAGCAAAGAACCTTAAAAGCGTGCCATAGCTTCTAATGTTTTTGACTTTTGCTCTGTCAATCGTGACAGCATGAAGCGTTATTTCATAGTTCACCGTACAATGTCAATGATCAAAGCCAAATCAAATTTACTGAAAATGTAATGTGCAGCTTATCATGTGCAAGCAGGATATATTATTATCATCATTTAAAAGAACACTTAACACCTTGTAATTACAAGACATTTATGTTGTTTTGCTATAGAATATCACACAAGTCTAAATATTTTTAAAACAAAGTTAACAACTTTTTGCAGTAATAGTTTTTTAATAGCCAAACCATTTGCCTTATATAGAGGAGCCAATCCAGGCTTGAGTCTATAGACAACAAGGCTGGCCAAAATCATAGTTAGTATAACATGCTTTGTTTTGCAGTAGTTATCTATTAAAGACAATTAGGGGGGGGGGGGGTAATATGTAGCAGGGTTAGCCTTGAACAAGTCTGCTGTTCTGGCTCGAGAATCAAAACTTTCACAATTTTCAGCGCTGAATTACATGAAAAGAAGGCAAAATAAACAATGAAAGTATATTGCAAAGTTGTTTTTAATGTGCATAATCAAATATTGTATATAAAAAAGCTCAAGATGTTTACTGTCTATTTAAGAATTTGGTAAGATGTAAGTATAAATAATAACGTAGCAAATGAAATATAGATATGTGTGGTACTTATTGAGAACTATATTTACTATTATGCAGATATATATAGTATGTTTTAAATAATTATATATATATATATATATATATATATATATATATATATACACATATAAAGTATAAAGGATACAAATCAAACGTTACTTGATTTGCTGTAGCACAAGCATCCATTTTCAAGCAATGACAGCTTAGTATGTTTTAGAGAAAATACTGAGGCCAAAAACATTTTTTTTTACATTGTTGTATCCTGAATAACTATAAAGTAAATATTGTTTCACTTTATACTACCAGTATCAGTTGGACACTTTTTTAAAAGGACATTAAACACTTCTTGTTTTTTTTTTCTCCAAACTTTATTTATACCACAAGAGAGATAGGCACAAAAACCAATGACAGCGTTAAAATACAGTACATACATAAGAAAGTTATTACATCTTGACAAATACAGGACTCTGGCGATAGATCGGTATAAAGAGAGTCCAATGAGCGTTTCTTATTAGTCCCGCATTGACATATCAGTAAAGTCAAGGATCATGCCTCCTCTCTTCGCCTTTTCCCCTCTTTTCTTTAAATAAATACAATAAACAACAACTCAAAATCATAACAAATAATAATAAAATAAAAAGGGGATACACCAACAAAGCCTGTTGCATCCCGTACTTACCAGGAGCCCTCCTGGACCCCCAGCCGCAAAGTGAGTCTCTGGGATAATGAATATAAGAAATGTATAGTGGTGAGGTGTATCTACATGACACATGATTGTGTTAGAAAAACACCAATTTCCTTTGAGGTTTTCCTTCAGGATGAATTCACTGTTCCTAAATGGGTATAGGACACGTTCCCTAATAATGTCTGGTAATTATAGCAAGTAGAATGCCCATTTCTTTATGAATTTAGATATCCTCTGTTCAATATTCCCCCTAACATCTGCTTGTTCTATGAGCATCTGGGTATGTAACCTAGTGAGTAATTTCTGAAAGGGTGGGGATGAACTATCTGCCCAGTATTGTAGAATCAATTGTCTTTCAATCAAAATAGACACAGAGATGAGAGTATCGTGGGGACAAACATTGTGTTCTGGAAGTAAAAACAGGACTCGTTGTGCCGAGAGGGATATCTGAATTTTAGTTACTTTAGACAGCCAGTATGTTAATTTACTCCAAAACAATTTTAGCTTAGGACAATCCCAGAACAGATGAATCCAGCCTGGGTTTGCATAGTTGCATTTAACACGTGTCTTTTGCTCCAGGTATCCATTTGGCTCTAAGGGCTGGGGTAATGTATGCTTGTTGGAGGATTTTGGTGTGTATTTCTCTCAAATTTGCTGATAACGTAGTATTTCTAACGTTCGCTGTCGATCTTTATGGTTCTACATCTAGACCACTTTGACACTAATTTTTGAACGGCGAGGTTATCAAAATGTTTGAACACTAGGTTATATGTGTTTGCTAGCTTGTAGGAACCTTGTTTAGCCAGTGAGCATAGTATGGTTAAATTATTGTTTTCTGTGTGCAGGAGTCCATCTGCTTTAAATTTTGTGACATAGTGCCTACACTGTAGGTATGCAAATCTATGCGTGTTTGGAAGCAGATATGTATTTTGTAAATCTTGAAAGGGGTAAACCACAAGGGTCAGAGGGTTAAATAACTGTCCAATTTTTGTGAGGCCCTTTTCCTGCCATGTCCTAAATACCTCGGTGGTATACCCAGGCAGGAAAGAAAGATTGCCCTGGATTGGAAGAAATTTGCTAGTAGTGAATTGTATGCCCCATAGTTTGCCCAACTTGGCCCATGCCCTCAATGGGTCTCTAAATAAGATGTGATGCTGGATTTTCAGAGGTAAAGAATTAAGTTTGGCATGTGGTAGGAAATAAAGATGTATAGGTATGTAATGCTTGTCTCTAGAGTGGGGATTGTGAACTGTTCATTTCCAACTAGCCAGTCTAGAACTATCTTTGTCAATGTCGCCCAGTTGTACCAAGCAATGTTCGGGAGGCGCAACCCTCCCCTGTCATAAGGCATGACCAGAGTTTATCTGCCTATTCTCTGTTTCTTTCCCTGCCAAATGAAATGGCCTATAGCAGACTGTAGAGTTTTCGTGTCCTTATGTGTCAACAATAAAGGGAGCATTTGTAAGGGGTAAAGTATCTTGGGCTGAGCTATCATTTTAAAAATTGTATTCTGCCAGTTAGTGACAGAGGGAGTCTGCCCCATCCCCGTAGCATGTCTCTTATATATGGAATCATCTTACCTATGTTTAAGGGGTATAATTTAGAGGGATCAACATGTATCTGTATGCCTAGATATTTGAATGTGCCTTCCGTTACCTGGAGGCCACAATTTTGTAGTATGTTATGTTTAGTGTTTTTCAGCCAGGTTATCTCCGATAACCTGGGTTGCCTATGAACAAAACACTTCTTGTTTTAGTGTAAAATTGTACTTTGTTCCATGCTCCCTAGAGAGGTCAAACAGTAAGACCTGGAAGCTGCAAATCAAATAGCTGGTTTAGCCAATTTGCAGCATTTTGGAAACCTAGGTTGTGTTTTTGCTTTTCTCAGAAGCATGAGAGAAAGCACATTTTGTACTCAAAAGTAAGAGGTGTTTAATGTCCTTTTAATTTTAATTTATTTATAGTTACTCCTTATTAATGTTCAGTGAGTATAGCAGGACATACCTTTTAACCAATAACCATTAGAAAAAAGATCATATTAACAAATACCATTAGTAGAAAGTACTTATTATAACTATTAGCAGTAGACATGTGCGTTTTGTTCCGAATCGAAATTCGTCCGAATTTGTCAAATTTGGAGCTTCATATCGATTTGAATTTCTGAATTACCCTAGCAACAAAACTAAAGTAATCCGAATGCATTTGTAACAAATAAATCCAAATTAGTTTGGATTTATTCATTACATTAGAATGGACATGAACTAATCACAATTACACTAGTATTATACAGTATATTAGGTTATATCTCTTTGCTTGCTCTGTGCAGGGCACATTATGTAGCTGGTGTGAGGATGGTACTAGGTGGGATGTTCTGTGTATTAGTAGTATGTACTGTATATTGGGTTATATACCTCTGCTAGCTCTGTGCATATTATGTAGCTGGTACCTGTGAGGTTGGTACTTATGTTAATTCAGATGGGTTACACCTAATATACAGTACATAATACTAGTCTAATACACAGCACATCCCACCGAACAGATACTGAACTTACTAATCGAATCCGAACACATCAGCATTTATTTGAATTGAATAGATTTGAATCGATCTGAAAATTAAATTTTAAAAAATACGAATCGGTCCGAATTTTTTTTTTTCGCCGCGCACAAGTCTAATAAGCAGTAAGTACCCATTAACAAATAACCATTAGCAAGAAATGCGTATTACCCAATAACCATTAGCAGGAAGTACCTATTACCCAATAACCATTAGCAGCAAGTACCTATTAACAAATAACCATTAACATAAAGTACCTATTAACTAATAACTATTAGCGGAAAGTACATATTAACCAATAACTATCAGCAAAAAGTACCTATTAACAAATAACGGTTAGCAAGAAGTACCTGTTAACCAATAACCATTAGCTGGAAGTACCTATTACCCAATAACCATTAGCATGAAGTACCTATTAAATAATAACTATTAGCTGAAAGTACATATAAACCAATAATTATCAGCAAAAAGTACCTATTAACAATAAAACTATTAGCAGGAGTACCTTTCAACCAATAACCATAAGTAGGAAGTACCCATTAACCAATAACTTTTAGCTGGAAGTGCCTATTAACCAATAATATTTACAGGAAGTAGCCATTAACCAATAAACATTAGCAGGGAGTACATATTAACCAATACCCATAAGCAGGAAGTGCCTATTAACGAATAACCATTAGCAGGAAGTACCAATTAACCAATAACCATCAGCAAGAAGTTCCTATTAACCAATAACCATTAGCAGGAAGTTCCTATTAACCAATAACCATAAGCAGGAAGTGCCTATTAACGAATAACCATTAGCAGAAAGTTCCTATTAACCAATAACCATCAGCAAGAAGTTCCTATTAACCAATAACCATTAGCAGGAAGTTCCTGTTATGTCCAGTGTCTCTTCTTCCTGCTAAAGAAGCGTGGTTGTGATTTTGCACTGAAAACAATTTAACCTCCCACATAATCATATAAGAAAAAAAGCTGTTTGTATGGGAGAGGCTGGATGGGGATTACAGGTAATAAAAAAAAAAAGGACTCGATTACAAGTGTGGCACAAACGACTTTGCGCGATTGCAATTTTGTGAGCCATTTCTTTCATGTAATTAGCAAGAGTCCATGAGCTAGTGACGTATGGGATATACATTCCTACCAGGAGGGGCAAAGTTTCCCAAACCTCAAAATGCATATAAATACACCCCTCACCACACCCACAAATCAGTTTTACAAACTTTGCCTCCTATGGAGGTGGTGAAGTAAGTTTGTGCTAGATTCTTCGTTGATATGCGCTTCGCAGCAGGCTGGAGCCCGGTTTTCCTCTCAGTGTGCAGTGAATGTCAGAGGGATGTATAGAGAGAGTATTGCCTATTTGAATTCAATGATCTCCTTCTACGGGGTCTATTTCATAGGTTCTCTGTTATCGGTCGTAGAGATTCATCTCTTACCTCCCTTTTCAGATCGACGATATACTCTTATATATACCATTTCCTCTACTGATTCTCGTTTCAGTACTGGTTTGGCTTTCTACTACATGTAGAGGAGTGTCCTGGGTAAGTAAGTCTTATTTTTTTGACACTCTAAGCTATGGTTGGGCACTTTTATATAAAGTTCTAAATATATGTGTTTAAACATTTATTTGCCTTGATTCAGGATGTTCAACATTCCTTATTTCAGACAGTCAGTTTCATTATTTGGGATAATGCATTTGAATAATCAATTTTTCTTACCTTAAAATTTGACTTTTTTTCCTGTGGGCTGTTAGGCTCGCGGGGGCTGAAAATGCTTAATTTTATTGCGTCATTCTTGGCTCTCACTTTTTTGGCGCAAAAATTTTTTCTTTGTCATTTCGGGCGTCATACCTGTCGCCGGAAGTTGTGTCATTTTTTTGACGTTTTTACACCAAAAATGTCGGCGTCACCGGATGTGGCGTCATTTTTGGTGCTTAAAGCATTTAGGCACCAAATAATGTGGGCGTCTTTTTTGGCACTAAAAAAATCTGGGCGTCATTATTGTCGGCACATTATTTAAGTCTCATTGTTTATTTGCTTCTGCTTGCTAGAAGCTTGTTCATTGGCATTTTTTCCCATTCCTGAAACTGTCATTTAAGGAATTTGATAATTTTGCTTTATATGTTGTTTTTTCTATTACATATTGCAAGATGTCTCAGACTGACCCTGAATCAGAAGATACTTCTGGAAAATTGCTGCCTGATGCTGGATCTGCCAAAGATAAGTGTATCTGTTGTAAACATATGGTAACTGTTCCTCCGGCTGTTGTTTGTAATGAATGTCATGACAAACTTGTTAATGCAGATAAGATTTCCTTTAGTAATGTTCCATTACCTGTTGCTGTTCCATCAACATCTAATATTCAGGGTGTTCCTGTTAACATAAGAGATTTTGTTTCTAAATCTATTAAGAAGGCTATGTCTGTTATTCCTCCTTCTAGTAAACATAAAAAGTCTTAAAACTTTTTAAATGAACAGCATCATTCTGATTCTGATAATGATTTTTCTGGTTCAGAGGATTCTGTTTCAGAGGTTGATACTGATATTTACTTCATATTTATTTAAAATGGAATTTATTCGTTCTTTACTTAAAGAAGTCTTAATTGCATTAGAAATAGAGGAATCTGGTCCTCTTGATACTAAATCTAAACGTTTGAATACAGTTTTTAAACCTCCTGAAGTTATTCCAGAGGTTTTTCCCGTCCCTGATGCTATTTCTGAAGTAATTTCTAGGGAATGGAATAATTTGGGTAATTCATTTACTCCTTCTAAACGGTTTAAGCAATTATATCCTGTGCCATCTGACAGATTAGAGTTTTGGGACAAAATCCCTAAGGTTCATGGGGCTATCTCCACTCTTGCTAAACGTACTACTATTCCTACGGCAGATAGTACTTCCTTTAAGGATCCTTTAGATAGGAAAATTGAATCCTTTCTAAGAAAAACTTACTTATGTTCAGGTAATCTTCTTAGACCTGCTATATCTTTGGCGGATGTTGCTGCAGCTTCAACTTTCTGGTTGGAAGCTTTAGCACAACAAGTAACAGATCATAATACTCATAGCATTGTTAATCTTCTTCAACATGCTAATAACTTTATTTGTGATGCCATCTTTGATATCATTAGGGTTGATGTCAGGTAAATGTCTTTAGCTATTTTAGCTAGAAGAGCTTTATGGCTTAAAACTTGGAATGCTGATATGTCTTCTAAGTCAACTTTGCTTTCCCTTTCGTTCCAAGGTAATACATTGTTTGGTTCACAGTTGGATTCTATTATTTCAACTGTTACTGGGGGGGAAAGGAACTTTTTTACCACAGGATAAAAAATCTAAAGGTAAATTTTGGTCTGCTAATCGTTTTCGTTCCTTTCGTCACAATAAGGAACAAAAACCTGATCCTTCCCCTACAGGAGCAGTATCAGTTTGGAAACCATCTCCAGTCTGGAATAAATCCAAGCCTTTTAGGAAGCCAAAGCCAGCTCCCAAGTCCACATGAAGGTGCGGCGCTCATTCCAGCCCAGCTGGTAGGGGGTAGATTACGTTTTTTCAAAGAAATTTGGATCAATTCGATTCACAATCTTTGGATTCAGAATATTGTTTCACAAGGGTACAGAATAGGCTTCAAGATAAGGCCTCCTGCAAGAAGATTTTTTTCTTTCCCGTGTCCCAATAAATCCAGTGAAGGCTCAAGCATTTCTGAAATGTGTTTCAGATCTAGAGTTGGCTGGAGTAATTGTGCCAGTTCCAGTTTTGGAACAGGTGCTGGGGTTTTACTCAAATCTCTTCATTGTACCAAAGAAGAAGAATTCCTTCAGACCAGTTCTGAATTTAAAAATATTGAATCGTTATGTAAGGATACCAACATTCAAAATGGTAACTATAAGGACTATTCTGCCTTTTGTTCAGCAAGGGCATTATATGTCCACAATAGATTTACAATATGCATATCTGCATATTCCGATTCATCCAGATCACTATCAGTTTCTGAGATTCTCTTTTCTAGACAAGCATTACCAGTTTGTGGCTCTGCCGTTTGGCCTAGCAACAGCTCCAAGGATTTTTACAAAGGTTCTCGGTGCCCTTCTATCTGTAATCAGAGAACAGGGTATTGTGGTATTTCCTTATTTGGACGATATCTTGGTACTTGCTCAGTCTTCACATTTAGCAGAATCTCATACGAATCGACTTGTATCGTTTCTTCGAGAACATGGTTGGAGGATCAATTTACCAAAGAGTTCGTTGATTCCTCAGACAAGGGTAACCTTTTTAGGTTTCCAGATAGATTCAGTGTCCATGACTGTCACTAACGGACAAGAGACGTCTAAAATGGGTTTCAGCTTGTCGAAACCTTCAGTCTCAATCATTCCCTTCGGTAGCCTTATGCATAGAAATTCTAGGTCTTATGACTGCTGCATCGGACGCGATGCCCTTTGTTCGTTTTCACATGCGACCACTTCAGCTCTGTATGCTGAACCAGTGGTGCAAGGATTATACAAAGATATCACAATTAATATCTTTAAAACCGATTGTACGACACTCTCTAACGTGGTGGACCGACCATCATCGTTTAGTTCAGGGGGCTTCTTTTGTTCTTCCGACCTGGACTGTGATCTCAACAGATGCAAGTCTGACAGGTTGGGGAGCTGTATAGGGGTCTCTGACAGCACAAGGGGTTTGGGAATCTCAGGAGGCGAGATTACCAATCAACATTTTGGAACTGCGATTTTCAGAGCTCTTCAGTCGTGGCCTCTTCTAAAGAAAGAGTCGTTCATTTGTTTTCAGACAGACAATGTCACAACCGTGGCATATGTCAATCATCAAGGAGGGACTCACAGTCCTCTGGCTATGAAAGAAGTATCTCAAATACTTGTATGGGCGGAATCCAGCTCCTGTCTAATTTCTGCGGTTCATATCCCAGGTATAGACAATTGGGAAGCGGATTATCTCAGTCGCCAAACATTACATCCGGGCGAATGGTCTCTTCACCCAGAGGTATTTCTTCAGATTGTTCAAATGTGGGGACTTCCAGAAATAGATCTGATGGCTTCTCATCTAAACAAGAAGCTTCCCAGGTATCTGTCCAGATCCAGGGAACCTCAGGCGGAAGCAGTGGATGCATTGTCACTTCCTTGGAAGTATCATCCTGCCTACATCTTTCCGCCTCTAGTTCTTCTTCCAAGAGTGATTTCCAAGATTCTAAAGGAGCGTTCATTTGTTCTGCTGGTGGCTCCAGCATGGCCTCACAGGTTTTGGTATGCGGATCTTGTTCGGATGGCTACTTGCCAACCGTGGACTCTTCCGTTAAGACCAGACCTTCTATCGCAAGGTCCTTTTTTCCATCAGGATCTCAAATCCTTAAATTTGAAGGTATGGAGATTGAACGCTTGATTCTCAGTCATAGAGGTTTCTCTGACTCCGTCATTAATACTATGTTACAGGCTCGTAAATCTGTGTCTAGGAAGATATATTATTGAGTCTGGAAGACTTACATTTCTTGGTGTTCTTCTCATCATTTTTCTTGGCATTCTTTTAGAATTCCTAGAATTTTACAGTTTCTTCAGGATGGTTTGGATAAAGGTTTGTCTGCAAGTTCCTTGAAAGGACAAATCTCTGCTCTTTCTGTTCTTTTTCACAGAAAGATTGCTAATCTTCCTGATATTCATTGTTTTGTACAGGCTTTGGTTCGTATAAAACCTGTCATTAAGTCAATTTCTCCTCCTTGGAGTTTGAATTTGGTTCTGGGGGCTCTTCAAGCTCCTCCGTTTGAACCTAGGCATTCGCTGGATATTAAATTACTTTCTTGGAAAGTTTTGTTTCTTTTGGCCATCTCTTCTGCTAGAAGAGTTTCTGAATTATCTGCTCTTTCTTGTGAGTCTCCTTTTCTGATTTTTCATCAGGATAAGGCGGTTTTGCGAACTTCATTTAAATTTTTACCTAAGGTTGTGAATTCTAACAACATTAGTAGAGAAATTTTGGTTCCTTCGTTGTGTCCTAATCCTAAGAACTCTAAGGAAAGATCGTTGCATTCTTTGGATGTAGTTAGAGCTTTGAAATATTATGTTGAAGCTACTAAAGATTTCCGAAAGACTTCTAGTCTATTTGTTATCTTTTCTGGTTCTAGGAAAGGTCAAAAGGCTTCTGCCATTTCTTTGGCATCTTGGTTAAAATCCTTGATTCATCATGCTTATGTCGAGTCGGCTAGAACTCCGCCTCAAAGGATTACAGCTCATTCGACTAGGTCAGTCTCTACTTCCTGGGCATTTAGGAATGAAGCTTCGGTTGATCAGATTTGCAAAGCAGCAACTTGGTCTTCATTGCATACTTTACTAAATTCTACCATTTTGATGTGTTTTTTTCTTCTGAAGCATTTTTTGGTAGAAAAGTACTTCAGGCAGCTGTTTCAGTTTGATTCTTCTGCTTATAATTTCAGTTTTTTTTTTTCATTATAAGATTTAAACTTTATTTTGGGGTGTGGATTATTTTTCAGCGGAATTGGCCGTCTTTATTTTATCCCTCCCTCTATAGTGACTCTTGCGTGGAAGATCCACATCTTGGGTATTCATTATCCCATACGTCACTAGCTCATGGACTCTTGCTAATTACATGAAAGAAAACATAATTTATGTAAGAACTTACCTGATAAATGAATTTCTTTCATATTAGCAAGAGTCCATGAGGCCCACCCTTTTTTGAGGTGGTTATGATTTTTTTGTATACAGCACAATTATTCCAATTCCTTATTTTATATGCTTTCGCACTTTTTTCTTATCACCCCACTTCTTGGCTATTCGTTAAACTGATTTGTGGGTGTGGTGAGGGGTGTATTTATAGGCATTTTGAGGTTTGGGAAACTTTGCCCCTCCTGGTAGGAATGTATATCCCATACGTCACTAGCTCATGGACTCTTGCTAATATGAAAGAAATGAATTTATCAGGTAAGTTCTTACATAAATTATGTTTTTCCTTCTGCTGATATTACAAGTCGGGAGAAATCGTGATTGAGCTATCAATCCTTTCCGCATTTTAAAAGCTGTGGTAAACTGGGTTTCAATTTTTTTGCACAAAACACAACAAAATCCACCACTAACCCCTTAACCACCATTCCCCCAAATTGCAAAGTACCTAAATAAACTAATAACCCCTAAACCGCCATCCCCCAACAACGCAAAGTACCTAAATAAACTATTAACCCCTAAACCACCATACCCCCACATCTCAAAGTTATAAACTAACCTCTAAATCCCCTAACCTAACACCCGCTAACTTAACCCAAATTAAAATACCCATAAATATACTAAAATAAATCCTAACTACCTTAAAATAAAACTGTAAAATTAAATAAAAACCTAATCGTACCTTAAAATAAATAAACCTACCTTTACTGAAAAAAAGATACATTACAATAACAAAAAGTAATAGACCCTACCATACAAAAAATAACAAATGAACTTACCAAAAGTAAAAAGTAATCCTATTTTTTTACTCCTTAGAAAAAAAAAAACCAAAAAAACCCCCCCCTATTTTAAAAATAAACTACCAATAGCCCTTAAAAGGGCCTTTTGTAGGGTATTTCCTAAAGCAATCAGCTCTTCTATTTAAAAAAACAAAAACAAACACACTGACCCCCTACCATTACAACCGCCCCCAAAATAATTAAAATAATTCTAAATTATCCGTTACCCCGAAAAGAGCATTTGGAGGAAAAAAAAACTAATCTTAAAAAAAAAACACCCCAAAAAATAAAAAATAAACTAGCAAAGTTGGTACTCACTGATGATGATGAGCGGTGCACCATCTTCAGCCCTCTTCATTGCAGGTTCATATTCTTCCAACTTCATCCCGGTGGCGGTGGTCCATCTTCTATCTTCATCCTGGTGGTGGTAGCAGTGAGGTCTGCGGCAGCGGCGGTTCTCTTCTGATCTTCAACACTTCATGTGGTTTCAAACCGCACACTGAATAGTGAATGCAAGGTACCCCTTTTATATAGGGGTACCCTTGCATTCTTATAGGTTGATTTATGCCTAAGGGCAGTAATAGATAGATAAATAGATAGATAGATCATAGACAGACAGATAGATTTATCGATAGGGGACATTCACAGTTCTTAATACTATTTATCTCTTATTGTGTGTTTATGCCTAGGGGTACCCTTGCATTCTTATAGGTTGATTTATGCCTAAGGGCAGTGATAGATAGATTAGATAGATTAGATAGATAGAGACAGACAGACAGACAGGCAAACAGACAGACAGATAAATAGACAGACAGATCGGAGACATTCTCACTTCCTAACAGTAACAGAAAGAAAAAAATCACAATTCTATACTCTACTTAAAATTTTACACTATCCTAAAGGTAAAATAATTTTAGTACAGTTAGATAGTACAGTATTGTAATTGGAATGTTAATAGTTGTTTTTAATAAAAACAGACTATCATTTGCATTTTAGAAAAAAAATCACACCAAAGACAAAGGCAGAGAAAAAAAAGTGACTTACATGCAGTGAAAACAGAATTTATGCTTACCTGATAAATTACTTTCTCCAACGGTGTGTCCGGTCCACGGCGTCATCCTTACTTGTGGGGATATTCTCTTCCCCAACAGGAAATGGCAAAGAGCCCAGCAAAGCTGGTCACATGATCCCTCCTAGGCTCCGCCTTCCCCAGTCATTCGACCGACGTAAAGGAGGAATATGCATAGGAGAAATCATATGATACCGTGGTGACTGTAGTTAGAGAAAATAATTCATCAGACCTGATTAAAAAACCAGGGCGGGCCGTGGACCGGACACACCGTTGGAGAAAGTAATTTATCAGGTAAGCATAAATTCTGTTTTCTCCAACATAGGTGTGTCCGGTCCACGGCGTCATCCTTACTTGTGGGAACCAATACCAAAGCTTTAGGACACGGATGATGGGAGGGAGCAAATCAGGTCACCTAGATGGAAGGCACCACGGCTTGCAAAACCTTTCTCCCAAAAATAGCCTCAGAAGAAGCAAAAGTATCAAATTTGTAAAATTTGGTAAAAGTGTGCAGTGAAGACCAAGTCGCTGCCTTACATATCTGATCAACAGAAGCCTCGTTCTTGAAGGCCCATGTGGAAGCCACAGCCCTAGTGGAGTGAGCTGTGATTCTTTCAGGAGGCTGCCGTCCGGCAGTCTCATAAGCCAATCGGATGATGCTTTTAAGCCAAAAAGAGAGAGAGGTAGAAATTGCTTTTTGACCTCTCCTTTTACCAGAATAAACAACAAACAAGGAAGATGTTTGTCTGAAATCCTTTGTAGCCTCTAAATAGAATTTTAGAGCACGAACTACATCCAAATTGTGCAACAAACGTTCCTTCTTTGAAACTGGATTCGGACACAAAGAAGGTACAACTATCTCCTGGTTAATATTTTTGTTAGAAACAACTTTCGGAAGGAAACCAGGTTTAGTACGCAAAACCACCTTATCTGCATGGAACACCAGATAAGGAGGAGAACACTGCAGAGCAGATAACTCTGAAGCTCTTCTAGCAGAAGAAATTGCAACCAAAAACAAAACTTTCCAAGATAATAACTTAATATCTACGGAATGTAAGGGTTCAAACGGAACCCCTTGAAGAACTGAAAGAACTAAATTGAGACTCCAAGGAGGAGTCAAAGGTTTGTAAACAGGCTTGATTCTAACCAGAGCCTGAACAAAAGCCTGAACATCTGGCACAGCCGCCAGCTTTTTGTGAAGTAAAACAGATAAAGCAGAAATCTGTCCCTTCAAAGAACTTGCAGATAATCCTTTCTCCAAACCCTCTTGTAGAAAGGATAGAATCTTAGGAATTTTTATCCTGTTCCATGGGAATCCTTTCGATTCGCACCAACAGATATATTTCTTCCATACTTTATGGTAAATTTTTCTAGTTACAGGCTTTCTAGCCTGAATAAGAGTATCAATGACAGAATCTGAGAACCCACGCTTTGATAAAATCAAGCGTTCAATCTCCAAGCAGTCAGTTGGAGTGAGGCCAGATTCGGATGTTCGAACGGACCTTGAACAAGAAGGTCCCGTCTCAAAGGTAGCTTCCATGGTGGAGCCGATGACATATTCACCAGGTCTGCATACCAAGTTCTGCGTGGCCACGCAGGAGCTATCAAGATCACCGAAGCCCTCTCCTGATTGATCCTGGCTACCAGCCTGGGAATGAGAGGAAACGGTGGGAATACATAAGCTAGGTTGAAGGTCCAGGGCGCTACTAGTGCATCTACTAGAGTCGCCTTGGGATCCCTGGATCTGGACCCGTAGCAAGGAACCTTGAAGTTCTGACGAGACGCCATCAGATCCATGTCTGGAATGCCCCATAATTGAGTTATGTGGGCAAAGATATCCGGATGGAGTTCCCACTCCCCCGGATGAAATGTCTGACGACTCAGAAAATCCGCTTCCCAATTTTCCACTCCTGGGATGTGGATTGCAGACAAGTGGCAGGAGTGAATCTCCGCCCATTGAATTACTTTGGTCACTTCTTCCATCGCCAGGGAACTCCTTGTTCCCCCCTAATGGTTGATATATGCAACAGTCGTCATGTTGTCTGATTGAAACCTTATGAATTTGGCCTTTGCTAGTTGAGGCCAAGCCTTGAGAGCATTGAATATCGCTCTCAGTTCCAGAATGTTTATCGGGAGAAGAGATTCTTCCCGAGACCATAGACCCTGAGCTTTCAGGGATTTCCAGACCGCGCCCCAGCCCACCAGACTGGCGTCGGTCGTGACAATGACCCACTCTGGTCTGCGGAAGCTCATCCCTTGAGACAGGTTGTCCAGGGTCAGCCACCAACGGAGTGAATCTCTGGTCCTCTGATCTACTTGGATCGTCGGGGACAAGTCTGTATAATCCCCATTCCACTGTCTGAGCATGCACAGTTGTAATGGTCTTAGATGAATTCGCGCAAAAGGAACTATGTCCATTGCTGCAACCATCAAACCTATTACTTCCATGCACTGCGCTATGGAAGGAAGAAGAACAGAATGAAGTACTTGACAAGAGCTTAGAAGTTTTGATTTTCTGGCCTCTGTCAGAAAAATCTTCATTTCTAAGGAGTCTATTATTGTTCCCAAGAAGGGAACTCTTGTTGACGGGAATAGAGAACTTTTTTCTATGTTCACTTTCCACCCGTGAGATCTGAGAAAGGCTAGGACAATGTCCGTATGAGCCTTTGCTTGTGGCAGAGACGACTCTTGAATTAGTATGTCATCCAAGTAAGGTACTACTGCAATGCCCCTTGGCCTTAGCACCGCTAGAAGGGACCCTAGTACCTTTGTGAAAATTCTTGGAGCAGTGGCTAATCCGAATGGAAGTGCCACAAACTGGTAATGCTTGTCCAGAAAGGCGAATCTTAGGAACCGATGATGTTCCTTGTGGATAGGAATATGTAGATACGCATCCTTTAAATCCACCGTGGTCATGAATTGACCTTCCTGGATGGTAGGAAGAATTGTCCGAATGGTTTCCATTTTGAACGATGGAACCCTGAGAAATTTGTTTAGGATCTTGAGATCCAAAATTGGCCTGAATGTTCCCTCTTTTTTGGGAACTATGAACAGATTGGAGTAAAACCCCATCCCTTGTTCTCCTAATGGAACAGGATGAATCACTCCCATTTTTGACAGGTCTTCTACACAATGTAAGAATGCCTGTCTTTTTATTTGGTCTGAAGACAATTGAGACCTGTGGAACCTTCCCCTTGGGGGTAGTTCCTTGAATTCCAGGAGATAACCTTGAGAAACTATTTCTAGCGCCCAAGGATCCTGAACATCTCTTGCCCAAGCCTTAGCGAAGAGAGAGAGTCTGCCCCCCACCAGATCCGGTCCCGGATCGGGGGCCAGCATCTCATGCTGTCTTGGTAGCGGTAGCAGGCTTCTTGGCCTGCTTACCTTTGTTCCAGCCTTGCATCGGTCTCCAGGCTGGCTTGGTTTGAGAAGAATTACCCTCTTGCTTAGAGGATGTAGAATTTGAGGCTGGTCCGTTTCTGCGAAAGGGACGAAAATTAGTTTTATTTTTAGCCTTAAAAGACCTATCCTGAGGAAGGGCGTGGCCCTTTCCCCCAGTGATGTCTGAAATAATCTCTTTCAAGTCAGGGCCAAACAGCGTTTTCCCCTTGAAAGGGATGTTAAGCAATTTGTTCTTGGAGGACACATCCGCTGACCAAGACTTTAGCCAAAGCGCTCTGCGCGCCACAATAGCAAAACCTGAATTTTTCGCCGCTAATCTAGCTAATTGCAAAGTGGCGTCTAAGGTAAAAGAGTTAGCCAATTTAAGTGCTTGAACTCTGTCCATAACCTCCTCATAAGAAGATGCTTTATTGAGCGACTTTTCTAGTTCTTCGAACCAGAAACACGCTGCTGTAGTGACAGGAACAATGCATGAAATTGGTTGTAGAAGGTAACCTTGCTGAACAAACATCTTTTTAAGCAAACCCTCTAATTTTTTATCCATAGGATCTTTGAAAGCACAACTATCTTCTATAGGGATAGTGGTGCGTTTGTTTAGAGTAGAAACCGCCCCCTCGACCTTGGGGACTGTCTGCCATAAGTCCTTCCTGGGGTCGACCATAGGAAATAATTTCTTAAATATAGGGGGAGGGACAAAAGGAATGCCGGGCCTTTCCCATTCTTTATTTACAATGTCCGCCACCCGCTTGGGTATAGGAAAAGCTTCGGGGGGCACCGGGACCTCTAGGAACTTGTCCATCTTACATAATTTCTCTGGAATGACCAAATTGTCACAATCATCCAGAGTAGATAACACCTCCTTAAGCAGAGCGCGGAGATGTTCCAATTTAAATTTGAATGTAATAACGTCAGGTTCAGCTTGTTGAGAAATTTTTCCTGAATCTGAAATTTCTCCCTCAGACAAAACCTCCCTGGCCCCTTCAGACTGGTGTAAGGGCATGTCAGAACCATTATCATCAGCGTCCTCATGCTCTTCAGTATCTAAAACAGAGCAGTCGCGCTTTCGCTGATAAGTGGGCATTTTGGCTAAAATGTTTTTAATAGAATTATCCATTACAGCCGTTAATTGTTGCATAGTAAGGAGGATTGGCGCACTAGATGCACTAGGGACCTCCTGAGTGGGCAAGACTGGTGTAGACATAGAAGGAGATGATGCAGTACCATGCTTACTCCCCTCACTTAAGGAATCATTTTGGGCAACATTATTATCAGTGGCATCATTGTCCCTACTTTGTTTGTCACATTCATCACATATATTTAAATGGAGAGGAACCTTGGCTTCCGAACATACAGAACATCGTCTATCTGATAGTTCAGACATGTTAATAGGCATAAACTTGATAACAAAGCACAAAAAACGTTTTAAAATAAAACCGTTACTGTCACTTTAAATTTTAAACTGAACACACTTTATTACTGAATATGCGCAAAATTTCACCACAGTGTCTTAAAGCCTTAAAAGTATTGCACACCAAATTTGAAAGCTTTAACTCTTAAAATAACGGAACCGGAGCCGTTTTTACATTTAACCCCTATACAGTCCCTGGTATCTGCTTTGCTGAGACCCAACCAAGCCCAGAGGGGAATACGATACCAAATGACGCCTTCAATAAGCTTTTTCAGTGGATCTGAGCTCCTCACACATGCATCTGCATGCCATGCTTCTCAAAAACAACTGCGCATTAGTGGCGCGAAAATGAGGCTCTGCCTATGACTAGAAAAGGCCCCCAGTGAAAAAGGTGTCCAATACAGTGCCTGCCGTTTTTTTAACAGAATTCCCAAGATTAAAATAACTCTTCAAAGTTATAAACCATTAAATATGCTTATAAAGTAATCGTTTTAGCCCAGAAAAATGTCTACCAGTCTTTAAAGCCCTTGTGAAGCCCTTTATTCTTATATTAAAAATTAAGAAAATGGCTTACCGGATCCCATAGGGAAAATGACAGCTTCCAGCATTACCAAGTCTTGTTAGAAATGTGTCATACCTCAAGCAGCAAAAGTCTGCTCACTGTTTCCCCCAACTGAAGTTAATTCATCTCAACAGTCCTGTGTGGAAACAGCAATCGATTTTAGTAACGGTTGCTAAAATCATTTTCCTCTTACAAACAGAAATCTTCATCTCCTTTCTGTTTCAGAGTAAATAGTACATACCAGCACTATTTTAAAATAACAAACTCTTGATTGAAGAATAAAAACTACATTTAAACACCAAAAAACTCTTAGCCATCTCCGTGGAGATGTTGCCTGTGCAACGGCAAAGAGAATGACTGGGGAAGGCGGAGCCTAGGAGGGATCATGTGACCAGCTTTGCTGGGCTCTTTGCCATTTCCTGTTGGGGAAGAGAATATCCCCACAAGTAAGGATGACGCCGTGGACCGGACACACCTATGTTGGAGAAAATGTATTTTTGGATATTTTTTATTTAAAAAACAAAATAAAAATAAAAAATATATATATATATTAATTAAAAAGTTTGGATTTCAGAATGTAGGGACTTTGGAATTTGGGGATTTGTTTATATAGATGCAATATCATCTTGACAATACTTAAAATGTTTACAATATATCTAAAAGAAGATTTGAGTATGGTCTTATTGAATATTTATTATAGGCTCATTTATTCAGTGCATGTGGGATTGCACCTTGCTGGGTGTTGACACTAAGAGTAATAGAGAAAATAATATATTTTGTATGAAAAAGATAATGAAAAAGAGCCTAGTGCAATCATGTACTGCAATTCTTTTATTGTTAAGACTCTTTCACAATGATAATATTATTCAGCCACACTTATATTGATGCTCATGCTGTAACTGAAAATACGATTATTGAAGTCTGTTATAACATAACAACTGCTAGTAGAATTGTTAGGATTATACTTAGGGATATTTACATTTTGATTTTCTTTTACCCTAAGCTACTTATGAAATTATTTTAATCAATACCTCAGTTCAAGATATTTAACATGTAAACACAAGGGGTGTTGTATATTTTTTACAATGTCTAGAGTCTTTCCTACGTTATTTATTAATTCCACAATTAAGTTACACCACAATTTATATATTTTAAACGACTACTGTATTTGGCTTTTCAACAAAAAAATTAATAATAAGAACTCTTAGGGCGCCATGTACTAAATGGCGGGTGAACAGCTTTTTAACTCGCGAAGCTGTCCGCCCGCCTTTGCTACACACGGGCAGTGGATCTGTTGATCCGCCTGCCCATATGTATCATTACACACTCATCGGAGTGTGTAATGCCCGCCCCTTCAATCACGCGACCAATCACGCGACTGAAGGGGCTGTCAATCACCGAGAGCGAACCTGTCCCGCAAAGGCTCCGGAGCAGCTTTCGCTGCTTCATACATGGAGCCCTTAATGCATATATGTAAATATGATCTCATATGTAATTTATTTAATGATGTCATTGATGATGTAAGAAGCATCTCTAAGAGATGGGACACGATTAACCTTCTCTATAGAATTTTGTTGGGGCTATATATGCCTAATCAGCGTAACTTAACAAAGTGTCCTAAGATTTATAAAAAGAGATTTATCTTGATGATTATGATGGCAGGTTATACAAAAATAAAATAGTATTTTGAATTTAAGTTTACATAGCTTATATAAACACTGGAACTTCATTATAAACGTCAAGTATTTAGCCAAATAGGAATAAAACTACTGTCCAACCACACACACACGCACACATGCACGCATGCGCACACACACAAACACACACATACACACATGCGCGCACACACACACATGCACGCATGCGCACACACACACACATGCACGCATGCGCACACACACAAACACACACATACACATGCGCACACACACACACAAATGTGTGTGTGTATGTGTGTACTATTTGTTTTGATGTTTTAACTCTTACTGATATCATACAGAGTATATTTCTTGTAATGTAGAAGACCCTGTAAATAACTTCTAATAAAAAAGTTACTTATTCCTACTACACAGAATATTCACTAATAGTAGTGCCAATCGAGGCATAGTTTTTATTGACGTGGTAAATTGTGAAAACTGGTGATTAAAACATTTATCTCCATTATAGTCTAGAGAGATTTTTTTTATGTTACCAACAGTTTCCAAACTTAGCTACCTCAATGGAAACTAGGCCCAAGATGGGCATTTAAATCCTTGGCACCAGAGTATCCAGTACAAAAGTCTATTGTGTATCTTTTTGTAGGAGTAGTCTCACACGATCCCCTCCTCTTGGAAGTGGTGGTACAAATTCAATAATGGAGTAGTGCAAATGGGATACACTATGTTTAGCCATAACAAAGTGATGGGCTACTGGTTGTTTAGAAATAACCCTGGACAAAGCACACCACGAAATGACAGAGTGATAATTCACTATTCGTGTGTGTAAATCATCATTAGTTTTTTCCATGTAGAATAAACCACTAACAAAAAGTAGCAAGAACACAATTAATGGGGTGGTAAAGGTAACATGATATTTATTGTTGAATTATATTATAAAGTAAGAGCCACCACGATATTTCAACTTTAGGAATTGTTACTTGTTAGAGTTTATGGAACAAATAATATTTTTTATTCTGTGCTCATTTATGTTTTTAAATATTAAGGGCCGGATTACGAGTGAAGCGCTAACAGTTACTTATGAGTGATAAGCGGTTTATCGCGGATGTTTACTTTCGTTGGGGTTACCGTTCGTATTACAAGTTAAAAGTAAATGCGATCGTTTGAGTGCAATTGCAATTTACGCTAGAATGATTACCGTGTCCTCATTGCTCTGGTTAACTTTTTCGTGAAACAAAAAAGTTTCACAAAATACATAAAAATACATAAAAAAAATACAGTTACACTCCTAATACACCATCTAAAAAAATGATTCACACAAAAAATTGCACAAAAAAGTTATAAGGGGTCAAAAATACCAGGGGGCCTATTTATTAATGTGCAAGCGGACATGATCCGATATTGCGGATCATGTCTGCCGCACATCAATAAATGCAGACAGCATACGCTGTCGGCATTTATCATTGCACCAGCAGTTCTTGTGAACTGCTGGTGCAACGCTGCCCTCTGCAGATTCGCGGCCAGTCGGCCACCAGCAGAGGGTGTCAATCAACCCGATCGTATTGGATCAGGTTGATTTTCGGCAATGTCTGCCCGCCACCTCAGAGCAGGCGGACAGGTTATGGAGCCGCTGCTTCATAACTTGAGCTTGATAAATATGCCCCGAGGTCTCATTTGTTAGAAAAAAAAGGCAGACAAAGGGCGTTAACATTGTGTGTATATATACATAACAGTGTGTGTGTGTGTGATTTTATATATATATATATATATATATACTAGTCCTAAAGCCCGTTCACACGGGCCGTGTGGTTTATTTTTATATTCTCTCTCTCTCTCTCTCTCTCCCCTATCTCTCTCTCTCCCCTCTTTCTCCCCCCTGTCTCTCTCTCTCTCTCTCTCCCCCTGTCTCTCTCACTCTATCCCCCCTGTCTCTCTCACTCTATCCCCCCTGTCTCTCTCACTCTATCCCCCCTGTATCACTCTCACTCTATCCCCCCTGTCTCTCTCACTCTATCCCCCCTGTCTCACTCTCACTCTATCCCCCCTGTCTCTCTCACTCTCTCCCCCCTGTCTCTCTCACTCTATCCCCCCTGTCTCACTCTCACTCTATCCCCCCTGTCTCACTCTCACTCTATCCCCCCTGTCTCACTCTCACTCTATCCCCCCTGTCTCACTCTCACTCTATCCCCCCTGTCTCACTCTCACTCCCCTGTCTCTCTCACTCTCTCCCCCCTGTCTCTCTCACTCTCTCCCCCCTGTCTCTCTCACTCTCTCCCCCCTGTCTCTCTCACTCTCTCCCCCCTGTCTCTCTCACTCTATCCCCCCTGTCTCACTCTCACTCTATCCCCCCTGTCTCACTCTCACTCTATCCCCCCTGTCTCACTCTCACTCTATCCCCCCTGTCTCACTCTCACTCTATCCCCCCTGTCTCACTCTCACTCTATCCCCCCTGTCTCACTCTCACTCTATCCCCCCTGTCTCACTCTCACTCTATCCCCCCTGTCTCACTCTCACTCTATCCCCCCTGTCTCACTCTCACTCTATCCCCCCTGTCTCTCTCACTCTCTCCCCCCTGTCTCTCTCACTCTCTCCCCCCTGTCTCTCTCACTCTCTCCCCCTGTCTCACTCTCACTCTATCCCCCCTGTCTCACTCTCACTCTATCCCCCCTGTCTCACTCTCACTCTATCCCCCCTGTCTCACTCTCACTCTCTCCCCCCTGTCTCACTCTCACTCTCTCCCCCCTGTCTCTCTCACTCTCTCCCCCTGTCTCACTCTCACTCTATCCCCCCTGTCTCACTCTCACTCTATCCCCCCTGTCTCACTCTCACTCTATCCCCCCTGTCTCTCTCACTCTCTCCCCCCTGTCTCTCTCACTCTCTCCCCCCTGTCTCTCTCACTCTATCCCCCCTGTCTCACTCTCACTCTATCCCCCCTGTCTCACTCTCACTCTATCCCCCCTGTCTCACTCTCACTCTATCCCCCCTGTCTCACTCTCACTCTATCCCCCCCTGTCTCTCTCACTCTCTCCCCCCTGTCTCTCTCACTCTATCCCCCCTGTCTCTCTCACTCTATCCCCCCTGTCTCACTCTCACTCTATCCCCCCTGTCTCACTCTCACTCTATCCCCCCTGTCTCTCTCACTCTCTCCCCCCTGTCTCACTCTCACTCTATCCCCCCTGTCTCACTCTCACTCTATCCCCCCTGTCTCACTCTCACTCTATCCCCCCTGTCTCTCTCTCACTCCCCTGTCTCTCTCTCACTCCCCTGTCTCTCTCACTCTCTCCCCCCTGTCTCTCTCACTCTATCCCCCCTGTCTCACTCTCACTCTATCCCCCCTGTCTCTCTCACTCTATCCCCCCTGTCTCACTCTCACTCTATCCCCCCTGTCTCACTCTCACTCTATCCCCCCTGTCTCACTCTCACTCTATCCCCCCTGTCTCACTCTCACTCTATCCCCCCTGTCTCACTCTCACTCTATCCCCCCTGTCTCTCTCACTCTCTCCCCCCTGTCTCTCTCACTCTATCCCCCCTGTCTCTCTCACTCTATCCCCCCTGTCTCACTCTCACTCTATCCCCCCTGTCTCACTCTCACTCCCCTGTCTCTCTCTCACTCCCCTGTCTCTCTCACTCTCTCCCCCCTGTCTCTCTCACTCTATCCCCCCTGTCTCACTCTCACTCTATCCCCCCTGTCTCTCTCACTCTATCCCCCCTGTCTCTCTCACTCTATCCCCCCTGTCTCTCTCACTCTCTCCCCCCTGTCTCTCTCACTCTATCCCCCCTGTCTCACTCTCACTCTCTCCCCCCTGTCTCTCTCACTCTATCCCCCCTGTCTCACTCTCACTCTATCCCCCCTGTCTCTCTCACTCTATCCCCCCTGTCTCTCTCACTCTATCCCCCCTGTCTCACTCTCACTCTATCCCCCCTGTCTCTCTCACTCTATCCCCCCTGTCTCACTCTCACTCTATCCCCCCTGTCTCACTCTCACTCTATCCCCCCTGTCTCACTCTCACTCTATCCCCCCTGTCTCACTCTCACTCTATCCCCCCTGTCTCTCTCACTCTATCCCCCCTGTCTCTCTCACTCTATCCCCCCTGTCTCACTCTCACTCTATCCCCCCTGTCTCACTCTCACTCTATCCCCCCTGTCTCACTCTCACTCTATCCCCCCTGTCTCTCTCACTCTCTCTCTCTCTCTCCCCCCTGTCTCTCTCACTCTATCCCCCCTGTCTCACTCACTCCCCTGTCTCTCTCCCACTCCCCTGTCTCTCTCACTCTCTCCCCCCTGTCTCTCTCACTCTCTCTGAGGCTATGTTTGTGTGCGCGTCCGCGTGCGCGTGCGCAGTTGCGAGGGTGCGTGCGCATTCTGCAAGTGTGCTGTGTGATAGGCTAAGTGGGTGTCAACATCAAGTGTGCTGTGTGATAGGCTAAGTGGGTGTCAACATCAGTTTTTGCTTTGAGGGTACGGTGCGCATGAGGTCACGTGGGTGCGAGGGTGCGCGCGGTGAAAGTGTCACATCAGTTTTGTACGCATCAGTTTTGTACGCGGGTGCGCGCGGTGAGGGTGCGCGTGCGAGGTCAGCGGTGTGCGGTGAGGGTGCGCGTGCGAAGTATCAACAGCTGTCAGCTATAGGCCAAGGGTGCGCATGCGATCAGCGGCAAGAGTTTGTCTGAACTGCGCATGACGGCTTCAGACAAACTCTTGTCTTTTATAATATAGGATATATATATATATATATATATATATATATATACACACATGCATATACATCTTTAGACGTGTGTATGTATGTAAGTATATATATATGTCTATATGTGTGTACATATGTATTTATGTATTTATATGTGTATATATGTATTTACAGACATATATACACGTATAAACACATATACATATGTACACACACACATACATATATATATATATATATATATATATATATATATATATAAATAGATAGATAGATAGATAGACACATATATAAGTGCATTTTAGCCTATTGCAGTTAAGTAGATTAAAACATGAAAACACATTTTTGCCATATTCATAATTAATAAAGGTTTTAAATATGTATTTAATATTTCACAATCCAAGGTTCTGCACATAGCAGAATATGTTCTAAGTATTTATAAATAGATATTTATATATATATATATATATATATATATATATATAGATAGAAAGATAGATAGATATTCTATATATATATATAGATATGTATTTATGAACAAATAAAACACATTTTGCTATGTGAAGAACATTGGAATGTGAAATATCCATATTTTCATGTTGGGTTAGCGCACTTGAAAATATTTGACTGGGTTTGTGCGTGAGTGGGTGTTTTTTTCTCCATTGACTTCTATGGGGGAATACGTGAACATGCACAAGATATTCCAAGTTAGGCTTTTTGCACTCATCAGGTTAGTGCGAGAGGGAAAACAGTTTCCTTCCAACTGATAATACGAGCAGAACCCGGCAAGCACAAAAAGCTTACTTTCAGCACAGTTAACGCTCGAGCCTTAAATAGTGCTCCAATTGTAATCTGGCACTAAGTTGTTGTTACCATGAATTTCTAAGGAAGTGACTTATGGTGGTCATGTGACTCTGACATCACAGATCCTTCATTGCTATATACTGTAAATTTATGTTGCATTCATGCACTTTTTTTTGCATTATTTACAGGAATATATAGAAAGAAAGTCACAGGTAGTTACCCCTGCTTAGGCTGCATAAGCTGTAACTCTATTATTAAAGTATTTTACCATCCACACAATGAGAAAAATTATACAATTTTACCCTTTTACCCTTGTGAATCCAAGTTTGTCATTTACCTCATCAAGTGTCCGTGTTGTTTAATCTATTTGGGGGAATCTACTAGAAAAATAAAGGACAGGTTAAGCCAACATAGGTCCAATATAAGATGTAGTAATCTAGAAGCCCCCCTTTCAGCACACTTTATAGAAAAGGGACACCAAAGTAACCAACTTAGGTGGCAGGTAATAGATCATATGGGACTACAAAGAAATGGTATGGATAGGGAAAAATTATTGCAACAAAAGGAGATGAAATGGATACATAGGTTAGAAACCCTTAAGCCTAAGGGTTAAGGGTTCTGTATTTTTCTGATTAATTTATTATAAAACAGTGTATAGTCATTCAAAACAGTATTTACTTGAACACAATAGTATATATTCTATGTTTTTAAAATAGGGGTAACCAAGAAACCATTAGGCAATAGGCTTCAAGATATGGAAAAACATTTGTTAAAAATAATGCTTTTTATAGCTAACATAGCTACCTAGATAGCTGCTATTGGATTGCTAAACCGTGTAACATAGAAACGATTGTAGTTACATGAATTGGCCAGTAGATGGCAGGTTAAGTTTGAGAAATGTTGAATTTGGCGCCTATTTGCCTATAAAAGGCAGAGCAAAATGTTTGTTAAACATGTATGATTAAGGGGGAAACCCCGAAACGTCACTAGTTAGTAACTTTTATGTGCTAATAAAAGATACTTTTATTTGAGTGCTGTGGACTGCTACAATTTTTCCATGATTTTGAGGGTATTGGTGGCTGCCCTGGTCTTCAACGAGCACTGACAGTTATTTGCCTGCTGTTTCACTACCTGTGTATTAGCACTAAGTTGTTGTTACCATGAATTTCTAAGGAAGTGCCTTATGGTGGTCATGTGACTCTGACATCACAGAACCCTCATGGCTATATACTGTATATTTATGTTGCATTCATACACTTTTTTTTTTTGCATTATTTACAGGAATGCAAAGAATAAAGCAAAATGTTTTTTTTTCCCATTCATCAAAATGTATTTATATATATATATATATATATATATACATATATATACACATTATGTATGTATATATGTATGTATATATGTATGTATGTATGTATGTATGTATGTATGTATGTATGTATATATATATATATATATATGTATATATATATATATATATATATATATATATATATATATATATATATATATATATATATATATATATATATATATACACACACACACACAACAGTCTATATAAAATGTCAGAAAAATCTCAGTTCATTATAATCTTTCATTGCATCTCAGTACTCAGAACTATTTACTTGCACAGTCAAACAGGCTTTTTTATGCTTTTTTAAGTTGGATGTAATAGTCTTATTTTTGTGCTAAGATTATATGGTTATAACAGGGAAATAGTCAGCTCGAGAACATCTTGATGAATTAAACATTCTACAGCTGCAGTGTAGTTTTCAGATGTCTGCAATAATGACTAAGACAAACCATAAAGATATAAAGGTTGTAATATTGATTTCCGATGTGATCAGAGCCTTTTGTGTAGCCATTCCTGCAATTAAACACCATCTTTTTGCAAACAGATGTATATACTTTCATTACCTAAATGATTTCAAGTCTTTTATAATTTCCCTACAGCTAGATTGAGTTATTTGCTTGTTTTTACTCCTTGTTGACAAAAATGTTAACATAATTGGTTTAATTTTTTTTTTTTTTCATGAAGAATTTATCTTTTGGATGCACAATTATGGAAAACTTGGATGAATTATTTTTCTTTTACGTTAAATGTTTAGAAATAATTGTAACACAATGAGCAATAGAACAATCCAAATATGTCATGACATGTAGTATGAAAACAGAAACAGTGTTTGCATTTAAAGGGACAAAAAAAAAAACTCATGATTCAGATAGATTAAACATTTTTTTTTTAAAAATCCAATTTACTTCTGTTAACAATTTTGCTTAATTCTCTTGGTTTATTATATTGCAGAAGCAGCAATGCACTCCTGGGAGCAAGCTGAACACATTTGTAAGCCAATGAAAATGGGCATATAAGTCCAGCCCCCAATCAGCAGCTAGCTCCAAGCTCCTGAGCCTATCTAGATATGCTTTTCAACAAATGATATCAAGAAAATGAAGCAAATTAGATAATAGAAGTAAACTGAAAAGTTGTTTAAAATTGTATTCTCTATCTTAATAGTGAAATCAATTTTTAGGTTTAATTTCCCTTTAAATTTCAGTGAAATAGAATTGTAACACATGCAGCAATGCTGGATTTCTATAGGGAACTCAAATGCTTCCAAGAATTTTCTCACTACTGCCGTTAATTTATTTTTGGAGGCTGTACATGAAAGCAAAAATGTTTCTCTCATTAATGTAAAACAAAAAGTTCAATTTACTTCTAATGTCAAATTGACTTTGTTCTCTTTGGATCCTTTGTTAAAAAGATGGTAGTTAGGATCATAGGCATATGCGTGTCTGGAGCCCTATAGGGCAGCAGTTTTGCAAGAATGCTACTTTCATGTAGTGCTCAAAAACATTCTTCAAGAAAGTTTGCTATAATGTCCTGCAGATATGTGCAACCTAGCTGCCTAGGTATTCTCTTCAACAAAGAATATAATGAGAACAAACTATATTTGATAATAAAAATAGAATGGAAAATTTTATAAAACAATCTGAATCATGAAAGAAAAAAACAAAATTTATGCTTACCTGATAAATTTATTTCTCTTGTGGTGTATCCAGTCCACAGATTCATCCATTACTTGTGGGATATTCTCCTTCCCAACAGGAAGCTGCAAGAGGATCACCCACAGCAGAGCTGTCTATATAGCTCCTCCCCTAACTGCCACCTCCCAGTCATTCGACCGAAGACAAGCAAGAGAAAGGAGAAACTATAGGGTGCAGTGGTGACTGTAGTTTAAAAATAAAAAACACCTGCCTTAAAATGACAGGGCGAGCCATGGACTGGATACACCACAAGAGAAATAAATTTATCAGGTAAGCATAAATTTTGTTTTCTCTTGTAAGGTGTATCCAGTCCACGGATTCATCCATTAATTGTGGGATACCAATACCAAAGCTATAGGACACGGATGAAGGGAGGGACAAGGCAGGCGCTTAAACGGAAGGCACCACTGCCTGTAAAACCTTTCTCCCAAAAATAGCCTCCGAAGAAGCAAAAGTATCAAATTTGTAGAATTTAGAAAAAGTATGAAGCGAAGTCCAAGTCGCCGCCTTACAAATCTGTTCCACAGAAGCCTCATTTTTAAAAGCCCATGTGGAAGCCACCTCTCTAGTGGAATGAGCTGTAAGTCTTTCAGGAGGCTGCTGGCCAGCAGTCTCATAAGCTAAGCGGATTATACTTCTTAACCAAAAAGAAAGAAGTTGCTGAAGCCTTTTGGCCTCTCCTCTGTCCAGAGTAGACAACAAACAATGCAGATGTTTGACGAAAATCTTTAGTAGCTTGTAAATAAAACTTTAAAGCACGAACCACGTCAAGATTGTGTAATAGACGTTCCTTCTTTGAAGAAGGATTAGGACACAGTGACGGAACAACAATCTCCTGATTGATATTCTTATTAGATACCACCTTAGGAAGAAACCCAGGTTTGGTACGCAAAACTACCTTATCTGCATGGAAGATCAGATAAGGGGAATTACACTGCAAGGCAGATAACTCTGAAACTCTTCGAGCCGAAGAGATAGCTACCAAAAACAGAACTTTCCAAGATAAAAGCTTGATATCTATGGAATGCAGAGGTTCAAACGGAACCCCTTGAAGAACTTTAAGAACTAAATTTAAACTCCATGGTGGAGCAACAGGTTTAAACGCAGGCTTGATTCTAACTAAAGCCTGACAAAATGCCTGAACGTCTGGAACATCCGCCAGACGCTTGTGCAAAAGAATAGACAGAGCAGAAATATGTCCCTTTAAGGAACTAGCTGACAATCCCTTCTCCAATCCTTCTTGGAGAAAAGACAATATCCTGGGAATCCTGACCTTACTCCATGAGTAACCCTTGGATTCACACCAATGAAGATATTTACACCATATCTTATGATAGATTTTGCTGGTGACAGGCTTTCGAGCCTGAATTAATGTATCAATGACCGATTTGGAAAAACCACGCTTTGATAAAATCAAGCGTTCAATCTCCAAGCAGTCAGACGCAGAGAAATTAGATTTGGATGTTTGAAGGGACCTTGAAGTAGAAGGTCCTGCCTCAGTGGCAGAGTCCATGGTGGAAAGGATGACATGTCCACCAAATCTGCATACCAAGTCCTGCGTGGCCACGCAGGAGCTATCAAAATCACTGAAGCTCTCTCCTGCTTGATCTTGGCAATCAGCCGAGGGAGCAGAGGAAACGGTGGAAACACATAAGCCAGGCTGAAGGACCAGGGCGCTGCTAGAGCATCTATCAGCGCTGCCTGGGGATCCCTTAACCTGGATCCGTAACAAGGAAGTTTGGCGTTCTGACGAGACGCCATGAGATCCAGTTCTGGCTTGCCCCAAAGTTGAATCAGCTGGGCAAATAACTCCGGATGGAGCTCCCACTCCCCCGGATGAAAAGTCTGCCGACTTAGAAAATCCGCCTCCCAGTTCTCTACTCCTGGGATATGGATAGCTGAGAGATGGCAAGAGTGAACCTCTGCCCATAGAATTATCTTTGAAACCTCCAACATTGCCAGGGGGCTCCTTGTTCCCCCCTGATGGTTGATATAGGCTACAGTCATGATGTTGTCCGACTGAAATCTGATGAACCTGACCGCAGCTAGCTGAGACCAAGCCTGAAGAGCATTGAATATCGCTCTTAGTTCCAGAATGTTTATCGGAAGGAGGGCCTCCTCCTGAGTCCACGAACCCTGAGCCTTCAGGGAGTTCCAGACTGAACCCCAGCCCAGAAGGCTGGCATCTGTTGTTACTATAGTCCAATCTGGCCTGTGGAAGCTCATCCCCTTGGACAGATGGACCCGAGATAGCCACCAGAGAAGAGAATCCCTGGTTTCTTGATCCAGATTTAGTAGAGGGGACAAATCTGTGTAATCCCCATTCCACTGACTGAGCATGCAAAGTTGCAGTGGTCTGAGATGTAGGCGGGCAAATGGTACTATGTCCATTGCCGCTACCATTAAACAGATTACTTCCATACACTGAGCCACTGAAGGATGAGAAGTGGAATAAAGAACACGGCAAGAGTCTAGAAGTTTTGACAATCTGGCCTTCGTTAGGTAAATCTTCATTTCTACCGAATCTATCAGAGTCCCTAGGAAGGAAACTCTTGTTAGAGGTGATAGAGAACTCTTCTTCATTCACCTTCCACCCATGGGACCTCAGAAATGCCAGAACAATGTCCGTGTGGGACCTGGCAATTTGAAAAGTCGACGCCTGTATCAGAATGTTGTCTAAGTAAGGGGCTACTGCTATACCCCGCGGCCTTAGGACCGCTAGAAGGGACCTTTGTAAAGATTCTTGGTGCCGTGGCCAACCCGAAGGGAAGAGCCACAAACTGGTAGTGCCTGTCTAGAAAGGCAAACCTGAGAAAACAATGATGATCTTTGTGTATCGGGATGTGAAGATAAGCATCCTTTAAGTCTACGGTAGTCATATATTGACCCTCCTGGATCATAGGAAGGATGGTTCGAATAGTCTCCATCTTGAAGGATGGGACTCTGAGAAATTTGTTTAAGATCTTGAGATCTAAGATTGGTCTGAATGTTCCCTCTTTTTTGGGAACTACAAACAGATTTGAATAGAAGCCCTCCTGCGGAACTGGGTGGATCACTCCCCTAACTAGGAGGTCTTGAACACGATGTAAGAATGCCTCTCTCTTTATGTGGTTTGCAGATAAAAGTGAGAGATGAAATCTCCCTCTTGGGGGAGAGGTTTTGAATTCCAGAAGATAACCCTTGGACACAATTTCCAATGCCCAGGGATCCTGGACGTCTCTTGCCCAAGCCTGGGCGAAGAGAGAGAGTCTGCCCCCTACTAGATCCGTTTCCGGATCGGGGGCTGCTCCTTCATGCTGTCTTAGAGGCAGCAGCAGGCTTTTTGGCCTGTTTCCCCTTGTTCCAAGCCTGGTTAGGTCTCCAGACCGGCTTAGATTGGGCAAAAGTTCCCTCTTGTTTTGTGTTACAGGAAGTTGAAGCTGCGCCACTCTTGAAGTTTCGAAAGGGCCGAAAACTAGACTGTTTGGTCCTTAATTTGTTGGACCTATCTTGAGGAAGGGCGTGACCTTTTCCTCCAGTGATGTCAGAAATTATCTCCTTCAGTCCAGGCCCGAATAGGGTCTGTCCTTTGAAGGGAATGTTGAGAAGTTTAGACTTTGAAGTCACGTCAGCTGACCAGGATTTAAGCCATAGCGCCCTACGTGCCTGAATAGCAAAACCTGAATTTTTAGCCATTAGTTTGGTTAAATGAACAACGGCGTCAGAAAACAAATGAATTGGCTAGCTTAAGAGCCTTAAGCTTGTCAATAATATCTTCCAATGGGGTTTCAACCTGTAGAGCCTCCTCTAGAGACTCAAACCAGAAAGCCGCAGCAGCAGTGACTGGGGCAATGCACGCAAAAGGCTGGAGAATAAAACCTTGTTGAATAAAAATTTTCTTAAGGTAACCCTCTAATTTTTTATCCATTGGATCTAGAAAAGCACAACTGTCCTCGACAGGGATAGTGGTACGCTTAGCTAGAGTAGAAACTGCTCCCTCCACCTTAGGGACCGTCTGCCATAAGTCCCGTGTAGCGGCGTCTATAGGAAACATCTTTTTAAAAACAGGAGGGGGAGAGAACGGTACACCTGGTCTATCCCATTCCTTAGTAATTATTTCAGAAAACCTTTTAAGGATTGGAAAAACATCAGTGTAAGTAGGTACTGCATAGAATTTATCCAATCTACATAATTTCTCTGGGACTACAAATAGTGTCACAGTCATCCAGAGTTGCTAAGACCTCCCTGAGCAATACGCGGAGGTGCTCAAGCTTAAATTTAAATGTAGACATATCAGAATCAGGTTGAAGTATCTTCCCTGAATCAGAAAAATCACCCACAGATTGAAGCTCCCCTGCTTCAGCTTCAGTACATTGTGAGGGTGTATCAGACATAGCCACTAAAGCATCAGAGAGTTCTGTATTTATTCTAGTCCAAGAGCTGTCTTGCTTTCCTTACAATCCTGGCAGTTTAGATAATACCTCTGTAAGGGTATGATTCATAACTGCCGCCATGTCTTGCAAGGTATATGCAATGGGCGCGCTATTGTACTTGGCGTCCCCTGAGCGGAATTTATAGGTTCTGACACGTGGGGAGAGTTAGACGGCATAACCTCCTCCTTGTCAATTTCTTCTGGTGATACATTTTTTAAAGCCAGAATATGGTCTTTGTAATCTATAGTAAAATCAGTGCATTTGGTACACATTCTAAGAGGGGGTTCCACAATGGCTTCTAAACATAATGAACAATGAGTTTCCTCTAAGTCAGACATGTTTAAACAGACTAGTAATGAGACCAGCAAGCTTGGTAAACACTTTAATAACTGTGAACAAGCAAAAAAAAAAAAACGGTACTGTGCCTTTAAGAGAAAAAAAACAATCACAGAAACTGCAAAACAGTGAAAAAAGCAGTAAATGTTACAACATTTTTACAGTGTGTATAATAGACTGAAATAGCATTGCACCCACTTGCAAATGGATGATTAACCCCTTAGTTTCAAAACCGGATCAAAAAAAACGATATAAACGTTTTTAAACAGTCACAACCAACTGCCACAGCTCTGCTGTGGCCCTACCTGCCCATACAACGACTTTGGAAGGCACAAAAACCCTTTAGAGAGGTCCTATATGTTCAGGGGACTCCTTCAGGGAAGCTGGATGTCTCAAGCTGCAAAAACTACTAGGCCCCTCCCAACCTGTACTCACAGTGAGAGGCCCTTAAAAAACTATCCCTATGCAAAATCTAGTCAGCCATGTGGAAAAACTGGGCCCCAGAATAAAGTTTTATCACCAATATATAATAAACGTTTATATACCTCAAGCAAACGTTATATCTATTCAGTAATGGGAGTAAATAACAAAAATATTACCCTTTACAGCAAGCATGATACCAGTCGTTATTAAATCACTGTAATCAGGCTTACCTTAAATAAATCCGGTATTGTCAGCATTTTCTAGCTTATCGCTCTAGAAAAAAATTAAAACTGCACATACCTCAGAGCAGGAGACCCTGCACGCTATTCCCACAGCTGAAGTTACCCATCTCTTCAGTTATGTGTGAGAACAGCAGTGGATCTTAGTTACAAGCTGCTAAGATCAACAAAAACCACAGGCAGACTCTTCTTTAACTTTCTGCCTGAGGCTAAAATAGTACAACTCCGGTACCATTTGAAAATAATAAACTTTTGATTGAAGATAAACTACATTAATGCACCACATCTCTCTAGCTACTTCCCTTGTCGAGAGCTGCAAGAGAATGACTGGGAGGTGGCAGTTAGGGGAGGAGCTATATAGACAGCTCAGCTGTGGGTGATTCTCTTGCAGCTTCCTGTTGGGAAGGAGAATATCCCACAAGTAATGGACGAATCCGTGGACTGGATACACCTTACAAGAGAAATATGTTTAAGAAAACATGGAGTCGAATGCAAAATCAAATTCTTTATAAACCCGACAGGAACTACAATGAAAAAAATATGCCTATAGGCAACTGTCTACTTTGCTTATTCAGAAATTCAGTCCTCAGTGTTATTGTGTCCAAATATAAATATTAATATTGTTACCGCATTTTTTACTGCATGAGAAATCTAATAGGAATTTGAACACTGGAAAGTAAATTTCTTGGAAATTGATTTATTTCAAGAAATAATTGAAGATAATGATTTTGGAATGCAATTGCTTGAATTTAGTAATTATTTATTGAGTGGATTTTCAGATGTATATTTCATCCTGTGTCTACATTAGCTAGTTTTAATAAATGTAGATTAGTTATGTCCTAATAAAATGTGTACAAATACTTTATATGACCAATTAATTTATTAATTAAATTCTGTTTTGTTTCATTTAGTGAGGCATGTTCAACTTTATTTTCAAACTGTACCTGTAAATTCTTATCTCTAAATTTACTGTGTAGCCGATTGTGGACTCCCCTGATATCTAGTGAGTTCAGGTGTTTACCACACCCATTGCTAACAGGTGCATACAATCCTCCATAGACAAAGACTGACATTATTTTGTCTGGTACTAAAGAGTTCAGTGACTTTAAACAAGTCACTCTATTGAAATGTCTGCCCTTCTATATTTGCCCCAGTCCACTTTAAAGGGACAGTACACTGTAATTTTTATATTAATGTATTTTCAATGACTTGTTATACCAGCTGCAGAGCATAAATTGTATGAGCGATTGCATGTTCAGGTTTATTTGTGTATATGAAGTAGCTGGTTTTGTGCTGTTAAATTACAGCCTATTACAATGGGTTGAGCTTCAGTTAATATCAGATCTCATTATGTTATCACTTTGTGTACACACACTTGCTTTCTTATCTTATATTTGTCTGGAAAACTAAAACTCTTTACATAGAGAGAACAATGAAAAATTATCATTTTATTACTTTACTATCCTGCACCCCACTGGGAGTGTAATTTCTTCAGCTGGTTGTGTTTACTTTGGCTAGTCAATAGCTGAAAACTTTCAGTATAGGTTGGGAAACCACAAGCTAAATCAGCTATTTCAAAGGCCAACTTAGGGGTAAAGGAGCTACTTGTAAACAATTTAATACAATCCCGCAGGTAAAATGGATCATTGGGAACAATTCAAATGAGAAAACATTTTTGGGTGAACTGTCCCTTTTAGTGCTATTATTGTAATGCGGAAGTGGCTAGCAACAAGGATAGCGCAGCCACAAAGTAGCAGACAATGCAAACTCACAGAGCAGGAGTGCTAAAGTGCAGGGTGTACAAAATCATCTAACATCTGTTGTATCACTCACTACAGAGTTCCAAACTGAATCTGGAAGCATAATCAGCACAAGAACTGTGCATCAAAAGCTTTATGAAATAGGTTTCCTATGGCCAAGAAGCTGTACCCAAGCCTCACAACATGCACAATGCCATATGTTGTCTGGAGTAGTGTAAAGTACTGCCACTGGACTCTTTCCGACAGTGGAAGCGTTCTCTGGAGTAATAAGTAACCCCCTTGAGTGCTAATGACGGCTCTGAGCCATCACAGATTTTCCCACTCTGGTGCTAATGACGGCTCAGAGCCGTCACTAGCACTCTCCCAACTTGAGGGAGATCTGGGGGCTCCCACCCGCTCCTACCCTGGCGATCGGTGCTGCATAATGAAAGGCATCGCCGGAGCTTCCATTTTGTGTGGTGACGTCACGCGCAATAAACGTGATAACGTCACCGCGCAACTTTATTTAACATTAACAATGTTAAATATAGGAGCAGGGGGCATGCTGCTTAGACGCCTGTATATCAGGCATCTAAGCAGCTACAGACCCCCAAAATCCACCGCTGGAAAGGTAATCGCCTAACCTTTCCAACGGTGTAAGTCTTGGGGATCTGAAATCAATAAAAAAAGTTAAAAACAATATTTTTAAAAATTTTAAATAAAAAAACCTTTAAGGAACCTTAGTACCCAGGTGGGAAAGTGCTTAGCACTCAAAGGGTTAAAGAGACAATCAAGTCCAAAAAAAAAAAAAAACTTTCATGATTTAAATAGGTCATATAATTTTAAACAACTTCCCAATTTACTTTTATCACCAATTTTGCTTTGTTCTCTTGGAATTCTTAGTTGAAAGCTAAAACTAGAAGGTTCACATGCTAATTTCTTAGACCTTGAAGACTGCATCTAATCTGAATGCATTTTGACCATTAGAGGGCATTAGTTCATGTGTTTCATATAGATAACATTGAACTCATGCACGTGAAGTGACCTAGGAGTGAGCACCGATTGGCTAAAATACAAGTCTGTTAAAAGAACTGAAATAAGGGCGCAGTGAGCAGAAGCTTAGAAACAAGGTAACTACAGAGGTAAAACGTGTATTAATATAACAGTGTTGGTTATGCAAAACTGGGGGATGGGTAATAACAGAATTTATGCTTACCTGATAAATTACTTTCTCCAACGGTGTGTCCGGTCCACGGCGTCATCCTTACTTGTGGGATATTCTCTTCCCCAACAGGAAATGGCAAAGAGCCCAGCAAAGCTGGTCACATGATCCCTCCTAGGCTCCGCCTACCCCAGTCATTCGACCGACGTACAGGAGGAAATATGCATAGGAGAAACCATATGATACCGTGGTGACTGTAGTTAGAGAAAATAATTCATCAGACCTGATTAAAAAAACCAGGGCGGGCCGTGGACCGGACACACCGTTGGAGAAAGTAATTTATCAGGTAAGCATAAATTCTGTTTTCTCCAACATAGGTGTGTCCGGTCCACGGCGTCATCCTTACTTGTGGGAACCAATACCAAAGCTTTAGGACACGGATGAAGGGAGGGAGCAAATCAGGTCACCTAAATGGAAGGCACCACGGCTTGCAAAACCTTTCTCCCAAAAATAGCCTCCGAAGAAGCAAAAGTATCAAATTTGTAAAATTTGGCAAAAGTGTGCAGTGAAGACCAAGTCGCTGCCTTACATATCTGGTCAACAGAAGCCTCGTTCTTGAAGGCCCATGTGGAAGCCACAGCCCTAGTGGAGTGAGCTGTGATTCTTTCAGGAGGCTGCCGTCCGGCAGTCTCATAAGCCAATCGGATAATGCTTTTAAGCCAAAAAGAAAGAGGTAGAAGTTGCTTTTTGACCTCTCCTTTTACCAGAATAAACAACAAACAAAGAAGATGTTTGTCTGAAATCTTTAGTAGCCTCTAAATAGAATTTTAGAGCACGGACTACGTCCAGATTGTGTAACAAACGTTCCTTCTTTGAAACTGGATTCGGACACAAAGAAGGTACAACTATCTCCTGGTTAATATTTTTGTTGGAAACAACTTTCGGAAGAAAACCAGGCTTAGTACGCAAAACCACCTTATCTGCATGGAACACCAGATAGGGCGGAGAACACTGCAGAGCAGATAACTCTGAAACTCTTCTAGCAGAAGAAATTGCAACCAAAAACAAAACTTTCCAAGATAATAACTTAATATCTACGGAATGTAAGGGTTCAAACAGAACCCCTTGAAGAACTGAAAGAACTAGATTTAGACTCCAGGGAGGAGTCAAAGGTCTGTAAACAGGCTTGATTCTAACCAGAGCCTGAACAAACGCTTGAACGTCTGGCACAGCTGCCAGCCTTTTGTGAAGTAGAACAGATAAAGCAGAGATCTGTCCCTTCAGAGAACTTGCAGATAATCCTTTCTCCAAACCTTCTTGTAGAAAGGATAGAATCTTAGGAATTTTTATCTTGTTCCATGGGAATCCTTTAGATTCACACCAACAGATATATTTTTTCCATATTTTATGGTAAATCTTTCTAGTTACAGGCTTTCTAGCCTGAATCAGAGTATCTATTACAGAATCTGAAAACCCACGCTTTGATAAAATCAAGCGTTCAATCTCCAAGCAGTCAGTTGGAGGGAAACCAGATTCGGATGTTCGAATGGACCTTGAACAAGAAGGTCCTGTCTCAAAGGTAGCTTCCATGGTGGAGCCGATGACATATTCACCAGGTCTGCATACCAAGTCCTGCATGGCCACGCAGGAGCTATCAAGATCACCAAAGCCCTCTCCTGATTGATCCTGGCTACCAGCCTGGGAATGAGAGGAAACGGTGGGAATACATAAGCTAGGTTGAAGGTCCAAGGTGCTACTAGTGCATCTACTAGAGTCGCCTTGGGATCCCTGGATCTGGACCCGTAACAAGGAACCTTGAAGTTCTGACGAGAGGCCATCAGATCCATGTCTGGAATGCCCCATAATTGAGTTATTTGGGCAAAGATTTCCGGATGGAGTTCCCACTCCCCCGGATGGAATGTCTGACGACTCAGAAAATCCGCTTCCCAATTTTCCACTCCTGGGATGTGGATTGCAGACAAGTGGCAGGAGTGATCCTCTGCCCATTGAATTATCTTGGTCACTTCCTCCATCGCCAGGGAACTCCTTGTTCCCCCCTGATGGTTGATATATGCAACAGTCGTCATGTTGTCTGATTGAAACCTTATGAATTTGGCCTTTGCTAGATGAGGCCAAGCTTTGAGAGCATTGAATATCGCTCTCAGTTCCAGAATGTTTATCGGGAGAAGAGATTCTTCCCGAGACCATAGACCCTGAGCTTTCAGGGGTTCCCAGACCGCGCCCCAGCCCACCAGACTGGCGTCGGTCGTGACAATGACCCACTCTGGTCTGAGGGAGCTCATTCCCTGTGACAGGTTGTCCAGGATCAGCCACCAACGGAGTGAATCTCTGGTCTTTTGATCTACTTGAATCGTCGGAGACAAGTCTGTATAATCCCCATTCCACTGTCTGAGCATGCACAGTTGTAATGGTCTTAGATGAATTCGTGCAAAAGGAACTATGTCCATTGCTGCAACCATCAATCCTATTACTTCCATGCACTGCGCTATGGAAGGACGAAGAACAGAATGAAGTACTTGACAAGAGCTTAGAAGTTTTGATTTTCTGACCTCTGTCAGAAAAATCCTCATTTCTAAGGAATCTATTATTGTTCCCAAGAAGGGAACTCTTGTTGACGGGGACAGAGAACTTTTTTCTTTGTTCACTTTCCATCCGTGAGATCTGAGAAAGGCTAGGACGATGTCCGTATGAGCCTTTGCTTTTGACAGAGACGACGCTTGAATCAGGTACTACTGCAATGCCCCTTGGTCTTAGAACCGCTAGAAGGGACCCTAGTACCTTTGTGAAAATTCTCGGAGCAGTGGCTAATCCGAATGGAAGTGCCACAAACTGGTAATGCTTGTCCAGAAAAGCGAACCTTAGGAACTGATGATGTTCCTTGTGGATAGGAATATGTAGGTACGCATCCTTTAAATCCACCGTGGTCATAAATTGACCTTCCTGGATGGTAGGAAGGATCGTTCGAATGGTTTCCATTTTGAACGATGGAACCCTGAGAAATTTGTTTAGGATCTTGAGATCTAAAATTGGTCTGAATGTTCCCTCTTTTTTGGGAACTATGAACAGGTTGGAGTAAAACCCCATCCCTTGTTCTCCTATTGGAACTGGATGAATTACTCCCATCTTTAACAGGTATTCTACACAATGTAAGAATGCCTGTCTTTTTATTTGGTTTGAAGATAATTGAGACCTGTGGAACCTTCCCCTTGGGGGTAGTTCCTTGAATTCCAGGAGATAACCCTGAGAAACTATTTCTAGTGCCCAAGGATCCTGAACATCTCTTGCCCAAGCCTGAGCAAAGAGAGAAAGTCTGCCCCCCACCAGATCCGGTCCCGGATCGGGGGCCATCCCTTCATGCTGTTTTGGTAGCAGTGGCAGGCTTCTTGGCCTGCTTACCCTTGTTCCAGCCTTGCATCGGTCTCCAGGCTGGTTTGGGTTGAGAAGTATTACCCTCTTGCTTAGAGGATGCAGAATTAGAGGCTGGTCCGTTTCTGCGAAAGGGACGAAAATTAGGCTTATTTTTAGCCTTAAAAGACCTATCCTGAGGAAGGGCGTGGCCCTTTCCCCCGGTGATGTCTGAAATAATCTCTTTCAAATCAGGACCAAACAGTGTTTTACCCTTGAAAGGGATGTTAAGCAATTTTGTCTTGGAAGACACATCCGCTGACCAAGACTTTAGCCAAAAAACTCTTAACCATCTCCGTGGAGATGTTGCCGGTGCAACGGCAAAGAGAATGACTGGGGTAGGCGGAGCCTAGGAGGGATCATGTGACCAGCTTTGCTGGGCTCTTTGCCATTTCCTGTTGGGGAAGAGAATAACCCACAAGTAAGGATGACGCCGTGGACCGGACACACCTATGTTGGAGTAAAAGGGATTATCTTTCTTTTTAAAGAACAAAAATTCTGGTGTTGACTGTCCCTTTAATGCTTAATCTGGCAGTCTAATGGAAGAATTTGTGGCAAATGCCAGGAGAACGCCGTCTACTGGAATGCATGGTTCTAGCTGTGAATCACACTGCCAAATTTGTTGGCGCTCTACAAATAAATTATAATAATATTTATAATATAGCAAAGTTTGGTAGAGGAAGGATAATGGCCTGGGGCTGTTTTTCAGGGTTTGTGCTAGCCCTCTTAGTAACAGTTAAAAGGAATACTAAACCCAAATTTGGTCTTGCATGATTCACATAGAGCATGCAATTTTAAGCAACTTGCTAATTTACTCCTATTATCAATATTTATTCAATCTCTTGCTATCTTTTTTTAAAAAAAAGCAAGAATGTAAAAGCTTAGGAGCCTGCCCATTTTAGGTTCAGCACCCTGGATAGCACTTGCTTATTGGTGGCTACACCCAAGTTCTGAACCAAAAATGGACTGGCTCCTAAACTTTAAATTTGTGCTTTTTAACTAAAGATAGCATGGAACAAAAAAAAAATTGATAATACTAGTAAATTAGAAAGTTGATTAAAATTGCATGCGCTATCTGAATCATTAAAGGGATGGTAAACTCAGTATAGGCATAATAGTTTATCAATATTGTCGATTAACAATACATCTTCACACGAAATTTCCATTTAAACATCATATATACATTTACTTACAATTTAATAACAAAGAATATATAGGTTCCGTAAAATCGCCATCCCACCGTGACGTCACATCGATTTTTCAATTCTGTGTCCAATGAACAATCCTGTCGCCAGACAGGCTTCCTGCAATACAATTTTTTGCGCATGCGCCTTAACGAGCAAAACCTTAGATTGTAAGACCCAATCAACAGCCTATAAATCCTTAGAAGATTTTGCGCGTGCAAGTTATATGTGGCGCATGCGTGTTATGTTATTTTCCATACGGCACGCTAAATTAAGCATTGTATCGTATAATATTAGTATACGATACATTCTTTACTTGGAACAGTGCCAGTAATATCGGGAGCGAGCGAACACTCTGACGTGAATAGAGGGTGGAGACAGGACAAAGCACAGAATAGAGTTAGAGAAAGATAAGAGGGGCGGATCGAGGCGGAGAGATGCGGCGCAAAAAGGTTATAGAAGATAATTAAAATTTACAATAAAATGCATATAAATATAAAAAATGGATAATGTGGTTTTGTAATTTGTAAACATACTAATGTAAATATGTAATTGTAATTTACATGAGTTTACCATCACTTTAAATAAAAAATGTAGTATCCCTTTAAGGGTCATCTTAATACTGCAGGATGCAAAGATATTTTAGACAATTGGATGCTTCCAACTGTGTTGTCACAGTTTGGGGAAGGACCTTTCCTTATTCAGCATGACTGTGCCCTGTGCACAAAGTAAGGTTAATTAAGACATAGTTTGTTGAGTTTGGTGGGGAGGAACTTAAATGGACTGCACAGAGCTCTGACCCTCAATCCCATTGAAAACTGCTGAGATTTATTGAAATGACAATTGTGAGCAAGAGCTTCTCATCCAATATCGGTGCCTGACCTCACAAATTCATTTTGGCTAAATGGGCACAAATTAATGCAGACACACACAAACACATAAGGTGTCCACATACTATTGACCATATAGTGCATACTAGCTTATTTATAAAGATTATCATTATCTTTTAAAAATAAAAAATTACAATACTTTTGGGCTACATCTCAGCTGTGCCTTAATAAAATTAGCCGTCTTTACCTGCCCAGAATAATCATCCGGGTAATATACATCTGACTATTGACATAATACATTTTAGTATTAATAATAAATGGTTCTCTCTCTTATTTTAATTTACGGGTGCAATGCACTGCTCTGCTTACTGCCCCAGTATTTCTAACCATGGCTCCCAGTAGCAATAAATCCTAAAACAGATCCCTTCCCTGCCAGTGTTCTCTCCAAGGCCACATTTTGTGAGCAGCCCAGCAGCGAAACAGTTAATTAGGGAACTGCACCCTACAGTTAGCAAACACTACACAATGCAGACTGCAAGGAATGGTTCACTTATTAATCTTTTCACTGCTGGGCTGCTCTCAAAATGTAGACTTAAAGGGAACACTGCTCACATCCATAACCTACTCAAATTGCATTTGGTCCTGTTATGCAGTTAACCTCTGTGAGCCTGAACTTCTTACCATTAATAACCCTTTACTGCCCCATACCTCTTTATACCTGAGACATACCTATGCAAGCCCCTTTACTCAAAGAACCAGCAGTACAACTACAACTGCACTCACCAATCAAGGGACCTCACCAGCACCTAAAGAGCTCCACTCTGAATGCCAAATAAAAGATTGGAATTCAGTAGTACCCATATTTAGTTTTTTTCTATCCTCAGAAACAAAGTCACAGTGTTCTTCCTCACTGTAAATTTGGGTCTCCATTTTTTTTATATATATTTTATTTGGCAATTAATCTGTAATAATTAAAGGGGCCATCTGTATGTAAGAATAAAAACTTCCTCTCTTCGTTTCGGTTACTAACATTTCTTACTTTTACCATTAATCACGCTAATAAGGTGGAAGATTCTAGTGGACATTGGGTTAATTAACTTAAGAGGTTAATAGGGTGTAATGGATTCTTGCAGACAATAGGTTAATAATTTTAGAGGGATTCATTCTTGTGATAGCAGGGTTAATTGTGCTCGGCAGGAAGTCTAAATGCCCTATTAATATAACACCAGGACGTATATTTATCTCTCACAATATTTAAGGCTAATGTTTGGTCTTTATTGTCATGGAATATTTCTAAAAAATAAAATAGTGTTCTTGTTCTAATAGAGTGTTTGCTGTAAAAGATACACATGTGCAAATAAATACCATTGAAGTATACTAATGCCACCTACAGACTTCATTTATTGAGATGCTATGGGATTTAAATATTAAAGGGACATTAAACACTAAATACATGCTAGATAGAATGATGCATTCAAAGAAAAGGTTAGTCCATGACTTACAAGTAGATGTATTTTTTAAAGTTTAATTAGTTGTTTGAAAAGTGACAAAATAAGTGTAAAGTTTTAGTGTCTATAAAACACTGGGAGCTGCCATGTTGTAACTTAGGTTACCTTCTCTGCTGTGGCCAATTAGGGTCAGTTATAAATAGGTCACTAGAGTGTGCAGCCAATGGTTGTGCTGGATTTAACAGTGTTCTGCACTTCCATTTCTAACAGGAACGGAAAAGCTCACAATTTCAGAATGGAATTACAGGTAAAGAGGACAAAATAAATAATGAAAGTGTATTGCAGAGTTGTTTTATATATACAATTTATCATTTTATATTACCATCTCAAAGTGTTTAATGTCCCTTTAAGTATGAATCTTATTTATTTAACTGCATTATGATAGAGAAGACTGTTAATCCAAATCACACTTGTGCCCAAGTTGGTAGCTGTATGTACACAGAAAGGAGAAAATAATTAAACTTGTGCCCAAGATGGTAGCTTTATGTACACAGCAAGAAGCAAACGAAAGAAGTCAAAACGAAACTTTTATGATTCAGATAAGGAATACAATTTTAAACAACTTTCCCATTTACTTTGATCAAATTTGCTTTGTTCTCTTGGTATTCTGTGTTGAAAGCTAAACCTAGGTAGGTTCATATGCTAATTTATAAGCCCTTGAAGGCCACAAGGACAGTTTTTTTACAGCTAGACAGTGCTAGTTTATGTATGTTCACTCCTGTGGAGTTACCTAGGAGTCAGCACTGATTGGCTAAAACGCAAGTCTGTCAAAAGAACTGAAATAAGGGGGCAGTCTGCAGAGATTTATATAAAAGGTAAAAATAGAGGAAAAAGTATATTAATATAATAGGGTTGGTTATGCAAAATTGGGGAATGGGTAATAAAGGGATTATCTATATTTTTAAACAATAAAAATTCTGGAGTAGACTGTCCCTTTAACTGTTTTTTTCTAGTGATTAACCCAATGTATCAAATGACTTTCCATCACTTATGCTAATTAAACCTCAAAAATTGTAAAAAAACTCTTTGCAGATAATTTAAAATAGAAAATAATCCTTTGTTCGCTAAGTATAAAAAAAGGTAAATTGTAAAATGTATTTGTATTTGGCCTGCATGCACAGAACAAATGTTTATTAGTGGTTTTACATTAAAAAATGCTAATTAACAATCAAATTGGTCTCACTCTCTATGCATTTCATAAGAAATTAATTACAAGTTAAAAATGTATTATAATTATGTTTTACATTAATTTCTTCTTATAATTTTTTTTTTGTCATTTTAGCAGATATAACTGATGCTACTTTAAAATACCAACACACATTTTTGGCATAAATATTCTTATTTGTACATGTTTTACATTTGCAAATACTATAAAGGTCAGACTAGAGTGAGAGAAATTGAAGCAAGAGGGACTACTGTCGCAGAAAAAAACACGTGAGCTAAGGAGTTTGCATTAGGAGGGGGCATTGTATGTGCCAAATGTAGATAAGAGATCACTGGAAGAGGAAACAAATAGAATAGATTAAAGGGATACAATACTCATATGCTAAATCACTTGAAACTGATGCAGTATAACTGTAAAAAGCTGACAGGAAAATATCACCTGAGCATCTCTATATAAAAAAGGAAGATATTTTACCTCACAATCTCCTGAGCTCAGCAGAGTAAGTTCTGTGTAAAAAGTTATACTTCACCTGCTCCCAGCTGCAGGTAAAAAAAAATAAAAAAATGAAGAAATGAACAGCAGCCAATCAGCATCAGCAGTGCTGAGGTCATGAACTCTTACTGTGATCTCATGAGATTTGACTTAACTCTCATGAGATTTCATAGTAAGCTTCCTTTACCTGATTGGTGAAATAATATGAGAGTTCACGAGGCTCATCCTTTCAGCTGTCCCAGGACAGACACACTAAAATGCTGCTTAGAAAGCCTTTACAATGGGAGGTGGCTACTGAGGAACTTTTGAGATAAAATATCTTTCTTTTTTACATAGAGTTGTTCAGGAGATATTTTCTAGTCAGCTTTTTACAGCTATGCTGCATCACTTTCAAGTGTTTAAACATTTGGGTATTATGGCCCTTTAAATATTACAAGGATTCTTGTTTTGACAATTGTTTATTTGTGACATTTCTAAGTACTATCTATGTGAAGTAAAATTGAATGAAGGCCAGATTCCAAGGTGAATAATATACATATACAAAAATGTGTTTTTCGTTATTTGTTTGAGAAACAAGTAATGAATCTGAAATCTTTTTCCTCCATTCATTAACAACATAATGAACACATGAATGAATACTAGGGTTAATTGATTCAATAATACATTTCTCTATCTGATCTGTTCTGTTAGTGAACATATTTAAGACAAAATATTCCATCTTTGCTACGAATGTGTCAAAGGAACAATAAAATACTAATTAGTTTACAATGAAAAATGTGTTTTGTATGTGCAAAGTACTGAGACTAAGGTGTGTCTGAGTCAGGAAAGAGCTACTTTGGGAATGTGCCACAGAAAAATGAAAGATTAAAAAGATGAGTTGGTATTAGAGTTAAAGGGACATGAAGACCAAACATTTTATTTTGTGCTTCGTACAGAGCAGACAGTTTAAAAAAAAAATTCCAATTTACTTCTGTTATCAATTTACTTTGTTTCCATAGTATTTATGGTTGAAGAGATACCTATGTAGGTGTCTGTAGCACTTTATGACAGGAAACAGTGCTGCCATCTCTTGCAAAACTGCTGCTACATAAGGCTCCAGATATGTGCACGCTCCTAACCTTGCATCCCTATTTCTTAACAAAAAATACCAAGAGCACAAAAACAAATTGATAATAGGAGTAAATAAGAAAGTTGTTTATAATTGCATACTTTTTTTGAATAATGAAATAAAAATGTGGGGTTTCATATCTCTTTAAGAAAGAAGAGATAAATTAGACAATTTGGGAAGGAATCACTAGAATAGTTTGTGAGGTTGACAATGACAATAGTAAGACCTAATCATAGTAGCTCACTTCCAAAATCTCAACTTTTGTACAAAATGTAAAATATGAAAGAGCAGCCATGTTTTTTGAACTTCTTTAAAATATATCCCAATCAACAAAAACAGTCACTAAATGAGGGCCTATACACAATCCATTAGAAAAATTATTATCTACAGAAAACAATCATTTAAGTCTATAGGGGTTTTTGTTTGATAAATATATATATATAAATATATTTGTGCAGAGAACCATTATATATATATATATATATATATATATATATATATATATATATATATATATATATATATATATATATATACACACACACAATATATATATATATATATATATATCAAAAGAAGAAAATGTTGCAGACAGCGGTTATAGGTAAAATTCACAGTCTTTAATAGAACATAGTTAAAAAGTAGAAATACTCCAGAGGTCACACAGGTACATCACAGCAATAGGTCCGCTAACATGTTTCGGCCTCAGGCCGTAATCATAGCTAAAGGACATAGCACCTGAACCACTTAAAAAGGCACCAGGATAACCCTGATTGGATAAAATCAAAGGCAAGCTGTGTGTTAATTTTAACTCTATGAGTAGTTGTACACATAATAATAATTCAACCTGTGTCTGAAAGAAAAAACAGCACAAATACTAATGCTGATTTACAAACTATGTAGTCAAATATGTATGAAGAGTCTACAATCAATGTTGTTATAATAGTATTGTAAAAAGATTTTCTCGTTTTTTTTCAGTTTTTTAGACACCTTAAAGGAACGGCACATGAATATAGTTGCAACAATTATACATTTGAACAACTATTGAGTATAGAATAATATTGCAATATGAAATATAAGGCATGGTATCCCTGTATTATTTCAATTTTAATTTAATTTAATCACACATTTGAAGGCAAAGGAACATGTTTAGTCTAACAAAGTTCAAACCCACTAATTAAACTGAAGTGAGAGCTAGATGTGTGTGTGTAGATGAAACAGAGAAAAACATAATATATTTAACTTAGTAAATGCAACAAAAATCTATTCCAAAATCTAAACTCAGTGCCTATAGTGGTAACAACACGTGCTGTATGAAATTGAAAGGAAATAAAATGAATGAAAATTGTTATAATGATATAAAGAGCAAAGAAAAAAAATGAAGAACAAGAAAAAATATATAATATGTTTGAAATACAAAAAATGTTTGAAGTACAAAAAAATACTAAAGATAATAGTATACCATTAGTATACCAAATGCAAAGTTATATATACATGATATTCAAATAGAAGGATATATTATATACAAAATTAAATACAAAAATAGAGGACAATACATGCAGGGCTGATAGCAAAATTGGACTATCTGTAGTACACCAAAAGGGGTACATGAGTACACAATTGGAACAAGTTGCTGCATAATAGGGAAGAAAAGAAAAGAGAAGATCTGTGGAAACAATAAATTATTGCCAATAATTTATCAGATCATATTCCGAATTTAAACCGGTAGGTAGACGGGTTTGTAATTTAAAAATCCAGAATAGTTCCCTCTTCTGCAGCAACTTGTCCCTATCACCCCCTCTAGGGGGGCAGAGCACTCTCTCTATGGCTTGCCATCTAAGCAAGTCCACACTTTTTTGGGGATATTTTGCGAAGTGTTGCACCAAAGGTGTAGAAGCTACACCAGCTTGTATAGTAGAGAGATGATTGCGAATACGTACCTTTACCTCAGTAGTCGTAAGTCCAACATACTGTAGGTGGCACAGAATACAACTTAGCACATACACCACATATTTAGAGGTGCACTTGAGGCAGGATTGTATTGCAAAAATCTCACCTGTGACTTCAAATCTAATGCTATCAGATGGTAGCACAAACTCAAACACCCTACATTTATTTCGGCACTTAAAAATGCCTCTGTGGGTAAGCCAAGTCCTTTGATGTTGTTTAATCTTGGGTAACACAGATGGAGATAGTATGTTACCCAAAGTGGTTGTTTTCCTATAAGAGCAGCGTAGACCTTGAGAAACACAATATTCAAGCTTATCGTCAGCTGCTAAAAACAAGAAATGCTTCTTAACAATTTTACAATTTCAGAGTACTCTTGACTAAACTCTGTAACAAAGGTTACTCCATTGTGGTCATTAGTGATATTACCCCTATCACCAGTCCTATCTGTCAGGCCCAGAACACTTGACCTATCCAGGCCATCAACTTGTTCTTTGGCCTTTTTAATTACTCAAGAACTGTAGCCTCTACGTTTCAGCCTATTGGCCAAATCTTTAGACTGTTCTGCACATTTTTCAGGTAAAGAGCAATTACGTTTCACCCTCATAAATTGGCCCTTGGCCACAGCATGGGGCACATGCCTAGGGTGGCAGCTTTATATATATATATATATATATATATATATATATATATATATATATATATATATATATATATATATTTATTTATTTATTTATTTATTTATAGGAATATGTATTTATAAATAAATAGAACATATTCTGCTATTTGAAGAAAATTGAAATGTGACATATAAAATTATTTCATATCGGGTTAGAGCAATTGAGAATATGCAATTGGGTTTGTTCGCAAGTAGGGCGTTTTCCCCCCACTGTTTTGAGCTCTGTTGACTTCTATGGGTGAATACGTTAACAAGTGTGCAATATCCTAACTTCAGATTTTTGTGCACATCAGGTTAGCACTCGTGCGACAACAATTTACTTTAAAACTTGTAATACGAGCGCTACCCGACACGTGCAAAAAGCTTACTTCTATTCTAGTTAGCGCTCAAGCAGCAGCGTTAAATACTGCTCCACTTCTAATCTGGCCCTTAATATTGTATTGATGATCAAAAAATATAAATGTGCACAAAAAGAAATTTAAAGAGTAGAAAGTATTCATGTTCCATTATAAAACACTGACCTCAAGTCAGCAGTTTATCAGTGCAACAATCACATCACAAAAGCTTTTGGTACTGAAAAAAAAATATGATATTCATTTGTTGATGCTTGTACTAAATATTAATGATGAAAGCATTTACTGCTTCTAAAAATGCAGAATAACAAAGGATTCTCTTTCTGTTTTGCATTAATAGTATAATGCTTCATACGACCCAAGGGCGCTATTGAAATGGGTAATATCTATAACGTTGCTTTTACAATCACATTGCGCAGTAATTCTGTTTCAGAGAGTTATTTCTTTCATGTGACATTTGTCACTATATTTATTGCAGGATTAGGAATAGATTAGTTTGATTTGAAACATATCTTGGCAATGTAACTATCACAATGAAAAAAAGTTATATTCAAAATTTACATTTTAAGTATAAAATTGTGAAGTGTGTGGTTCCTTGCATTACAGATAATGTCTTTCAAGGAGACATCAAAGCTAGAAATATTGCTTTTTCAATAACATATTCAGCACTAAACAAAAAATACAAAACAGAACACAAAAAAAAAGAAGAAATATAAGATTACAATTTAATTAAATTCAGAAGTCTTTGCATTCTTTAGAACTCTCACGAATATGATTATAAATACAATGTTATTGCTATAAAAATGGAAAATGAACATTCTTGTAAAAATAGTTAAAATATTTTTAAAACTACAATTAAAGGGACATTTAGGGGCCATTAAACACTTTGAGATGGTCATTTAACCCCTTAAGTGCTAATGACGTCTCAGAGCCGTCATTAGCACTCAACTACCTTTTTTGCAATCTGGGGGCCCCCACCTGCTCCTACCCCGGCGATAGGACCTGCATAGTGACAGACATCACCGGGGCTTCCCGTTACATGCGGTGACATCACGTGCAATGACATGATGACGTCACAGCACAACTTTATTTAAAATTGTCATTACAAAGTATAGGGAAAAGGGGCATGCTGCTTAGAAACCTGTATCTCAGGGATCTAAGCAGCTACAGACCCCTAAGACCCACCATTGAAAAGGTAATCGCCTAACCTTTCCAATTGTATACGTCTTGGGGGGGGAAAATGTTTTTTGAAAAAAGTAAAAAACAGAAAAATATTAAACTCAGCTTAGCACTCAAAGGGTTAAATGATAAATGTATAAAAAAATTCTGCAATACATTTTATTTTGTCACCTTTTTCTGTAAATCCGTTCTGAAATGTTTAGCTTTTCAGTATCTGTTAGAAATGGAAGTGCAGTATCTGTTAGAAATGGAAATGTTATGTATCACACAGCCATTGGCTCTAGTGACCTATTTATATCTGTCCCTAATTGGCCACAGCAGAGAAGGTAATCTAAGTTACAACATGGCAGCTCCCATTGTTTATTAGACACTAGAACTTTACACTTATTTTGTCAATATTTAAACAGCTAATGAAACTTTAAAAACTACATCTACAGTACATGTAATTCACAAACTAATCTTTTCAGTGAATGCATCATTCTATCTAGCATTTAGAGTTTAATGTCCCTTGAAACACTAAATAAATGATAGCTAGAATGATGCATTCAAAGATGTATTTTTTAAATTTTCATTAGTTGTTTAAATATTGACAAAGTGCCAGATTACGAGTGGAGTGCAAACATTTGCAAGCGAGCGACAAGGATTTATCGCGGGGTTTTGCGTTCTTCAGGCATACCACTGGTATTATGAGTTGAAAGTCAATGCAATCACTTTAGTGCAATTGCAATTTATGTTAGAATGATTACCACAACTTCAGAGCTCTGGTTAAAGGGACAATGAACCCACATTTTTTTCTTTTGTGATTCAGATAGAGCATTCTTCGTTCTCTTGCTTTCTTTATTTAAAAAAGAAGACATCTAAGCTATTTTTTGGTTCAGAACCCTGGACACCACTTGTTTATTGGTGGGTGAATTTATCCACCAATCAGCAAGAACAACACAGTGTGTTCCCCAAAAATGGGCCGGCATCTAAACTTACATTCTTGCATTTCAAATAAAGATACCAAGAGAATGAAAAGAATTTGATAATAGGAGTAAATTAGAAAGTTGCTTAAAATTGCATGCTCTATCTGAATCATGAAAGAAAAAATTTGGGTTCAGTGTCCCTTTTAACTGTTTTGCATACCGAAAAAAGTTGCACTAAACACATGAAAAATACATTTAAAAATTGCAGTTACACTTATAATAGCACAATCTAATAAACATTATTTAAAAATAAATATTGCACAAAAAAGATATAAGGGCTCAAAGATATGAGATCTCGGGTGTTAGAAAAAAAAGGCAGGCAAAGGGCGTTAATATTGTGTGTATATATACACAACAGTGTGTGTTTGTGTGTATATATTCATGTATTTATATGTATTATTTTTGCATTCATAGACATATATACAAATAAATACACATGTACACATATATAGACATACATTGGACCTCTTTGCAGTCAAGTAGGTAAAAACATGACAAATCCTATTTATCTAATTTTATTTTTAATAAGGATTTAAACTATGTATTTACTGTAAATAGTTCACATTCTGCACATTGGGGATATGTTCTAAGGATTTAGAAATAGATTTCCTTTATATTTATGTATATATCTATACCTTTATATAAACATAAATATAGTATATAGGAATAGATATATTGTACCAAAATGCCATCACATATATGTAGAAATATGTATTTATGAATAAATAGAATATATTCATATTTTCATGTTGGGTTAGCGCACATGACAATATGCAATCAAGTTTGCGCAAAATGTGGGGTGTTAAGTTTTTTTCAAGAAAAAAAATTCCATTGACTTCTATGAGGGAATTCTAAGTTCGACTTTTTGCGCTCGTCAGGTTAGTGCATGAATGAAAACAGTTTACTTTCGACTCATAACACAAGTGCAACCCGACATGCACAAAGAGCTTACTTCTTGCGCAATTAATGCTCCAGAGGGAGCATTAATTAGTGCTCCATTTGTAATCTGGCCCAAAATAAATGTAAAGTTTATTAGAGACAGTTATAAATAGGTCACTAGAGTGCGCAACAAATGGCTGAGTGGAATATAACAGTGTTCTGCACTTCTATTTCTAAAAGTAAGAATTGAATTACAGGAAAAGGAGACAAAATAAATAATGAAAGTATATTGAAGAGCGTTTTTTTATATATATGAATGTTTAATGAGAGAAATCTTCCAGCAGGAGTGTAAGCCACAAGATAAAAGAGATTTACCTTTTAAGATCCATAGGTTTTTTTAAGGGTCTGCTTAATGATATGACTCACCAGCGGTTCCTGGATCGATTAGATTAGGTTCTTATTCTGTACTTTTGCAGTTCTTGCTCCCAAAACAACAACACAACAACTCTTTCTAGAGCCGAGATAGCGTGTGATGCGGGGGGCTCCTTATGACACATCAATGATGTTGTCAACGCAGTTCAGCTGTAATTGCTTTCTCAAGCCACACAATACTTGTTTAGCCATTACAAGTGACTGGCTATTGCTACTGTGAGTTTGCGGTAGCAATTAGCGCTTATAAAATTAACCATAGGTCAGACAAACCAGTCTTTACTAACCAGTGATTAACTTTCTTCCAAAATTGATTTGGAATTGATATGCAATGTATCAGCTCAGCTGAGTTATGTTGACACTTGATACATTTATCACTAATATCTGATCTCCATCTGTGTAGAAGAGAGGGGGTAAGATAAATGTGATGTATTTGAAGGCACTTATACCATTTATTTATAGAATAATTCCCTATTGTACATATTCTGAAACATGTTTCTATTTGATCACAGTTCCAATCTCCTTTATGGTCCTTACTCAGTTTAGTTACCCAGTGCCTTAATTGAAGGTATGCAAAAAAATCCTTTTGGGGTGAATTATATCCCTGTCTCAGTTCTTCAAATAATTTAATTGTCTCAGTTCCATCTATTTTGTCAATTGCTTGCGAAGCAAAGACCAAACCTGCTCTTCCCCATCTAGAAAAAACTTCAGATCTTAAAACTTCCAAGAAAGCAGGTTTCCTACTATTTAAAGATATTTAGACTTTGCAAAATCAAAACAGATTCTCTTGCAGAATATCTGCCATGCTCTAATTATTACGTATATAACTCTTAAATTCTTGCATTACCTAGTTATTTTTCTTATATCTACATGTAGTAATGCCTTTAAAGAGTATGGAGATACTATTTCCCTTTATAATTCTTTAGCGATTAAATATTCATTCAGCCGCTATTTTAACTAAGCAAGCAATATTGTAGTCCTTTAAGAAAGGAAGGGAAAAGCCACCAACATTCTTTAGTTGACATAATTTATTCAAAGAATATCTAATCTTTCTTTTCCCCCCAAAAAAAAATTAATAAGCTTTTATTAAAGAGTTTAATATTTTTTTTTATTTTATTTTTTTTTAATAAGAAGAGGTACATTTTGTAATTTATATAAGATTTTTGGTAACAGTACCATTTTTATCAAATTAACTTTTCCAGATAAAGACAATGGGAGCTTCTTCCAAGTCTCTAACATATTTTTTAGTTTAAGAAATAAAGGGTTGTAATTTCCTTTTACCATTCTGCTGGATTCCTATTCAACTATATACCTAGGTATAATATCTAATTAACTTCTTTAAACAGGATATCTTTCGCTGAATTTTTTATTTTTCTAAGCCACATCAGTTCTGACTAAGCCATATTGACTTTATATCCTGTAAATGACCCATATTTGTTTAAGAGGTATAAAATATAAGGGATATTATCTCTTGTGTTTCTCATAAAGATTATAACATCATCTGCAAATAATGAAATTTAGTTTTCCACTAAATTAAAAAACAATTCCTTGAAGTGTTTGATTTAACTTTATTGCAAGTAGTTCAATTACTAAATTAAATAATAATGGGGATAAATGACATCCCTGTCTTGTACCTCCTCCCAACTTGATTTCAGGAGATAACATCCCATTAACTAGAATCAAAGAGAAGGGACTATCATATATCTTTTTAATATAATTAATAAAATGTCCTCAAAAACAAAATTACTTAAGGTAGAGAACAGATTGTCCCATTGAACTGCATCAAATGCTTTATCCGCATCTATATTTATCAAAGCCATACCCTCAGATTCAATTTTATTCCTTCAAGCTTTATTATTCCAGCAATAGTCCATTAGAACACAAACTTTCCTGATATTTAAGGTTGAAGATCTATTCTTCATAAAGCCTGTCTGATTTGGTGAAATTAGGTTATTTATGACATATTTGAGTCTATTGGCCACTATCGCAGCCAATATTTTATAGTCTGGATTTAATAACGAAATTGGCCTATTTCAATCAACCAAATCAGGACTTTTCCCTTTTCTTCAAAATCAGGGAAGTGATTGCTTTTGTAAATTTTTTTGTTAATAGACTACCATTGGAATAATATACTGTATATAGTAAAAAGATCCGTTAATAGAGGAGAAATTTATTTTGCTAGTAGTTTATAAAATAATAATGGTACCTGATCAGGTCCAGTAACTTTATTATATGCAATGTTTTTAATTTCTGATTCTATTTCCTACTTCGTGATAGGAGCATTTATTTTCTCTAAACTGTCATTATCTAATTTTGGTAATATTATATTTTCCCAAAACTCTTTTTTATTATCTTCATGTACCTCATCAGCATTATAAAATTTTTGGAAGACCTCATAAAATATTTGGCATATATCTTTAGTATTTGTCACTATTTTTCCTTCTTTTTTTAATAGCACCTATATTTGATTTCTTTGCTAATTTAGACACTTTTACTAAATATTTTGCCATTTTATTACCAGATTTCTTAAAATTCGCTCTGCTTTTTAAGTCCTCTCTATATGTTTTTTTGCAACAGAAAAGCATCTATTTCCTGTTTAGCTCTAACATAATCTAACCAGTTACAATTGGATATATCCATTAAATATTTATTAACTATTTGATAGCTAGCTGAATAGTAAGCTGTTTAGCTCTAGCATTAATCTTTTTAAACTGTATCATATAGCTTATTATCTCTCCTTTTAGTACCGCCTTTGATGTCTCCCAGAGATTCTCCTTTTTCTCAGCATATTATTTATTGTGAGACAGAAATTAATTCCAACTCTTTTTAAGCCAGTTTGTAAATGCAGTATTATCTTTCATATATCCAGGGGAGAAGAAGTTATTTCTTTTAGTTTGACTCACCATTCCTATGGGGGCTATTTTTAATAAAATTGGTGCATGGTCTGAGATAATAAATTCTTTAATTTCAGTAATTGGATCTTCATAAGAGACTCTGATATCAAGACATCTATTCTATTCTAGAGATAAATAACTCTTAGATATACATGTAAACCTTTTCTCGTCTGGATTTTGCAGTCTCCATATATCATGCAATTTAAGTATCTTTCAAAAAGTTTAAAAAAACTTTTGCTTCTTTTTTAAGTCTATAATCATGTTGTCTACTTTTTGAACTATGTCTATCTGTAGGATACTTAGGGGTTAAATTAAAGTTTCCAGCTACTACTAAATTCGAATCTATGTATTTTATTAATTTATCTTGAAGGTTATACCAGAATTCTGGGTTTGGCTCATTTGGACCATAGATATTACATATCGTTATAAGAGAGTTCTTAAAGGGACAGTCTAGTATAAATTAAACTTCCATTATTCAGATAGAACTTTTAATTTTAATCAACTTTCCAATTTACTTTTATCATCAAATTTGCTTTTTTCTCTTGGTATTCTTAGTTTAAACTAAACATATTTAGGCTCATATGCTAATTTCTAAGCCTTTGAGGACTGCCTCTTATCACAGGCTTTTTAAATCTCTTTTCAACACAAAGAGACAGAAAGTACAAGTGGGCCATATAGATAACACTGTGTTCAGGCACAGGGGGTTATTTAAGATTTAGCACAAAACAATGCTACATTTAAGACAATAGATAATAAACAGTCACAGTCATGTGATCTGGGGGCTGTCAGAAAAGGCTTAGATACAAGGTAATCACAGAGGTAAAAAGTATATTACTATAACAGTGTTGGGTTAAGCAAAACTGGGGAATGGGTAATAAAGGGATGATCTATCTTTTAAAACAATAACAATTCTATGGTAGACTGTCCCTTTAATTTCTTATTTTAAAATTATATATTGGGATTCCGGGTCTAAAGCACATTCTAATACTTTAAGTTCTAAGCTTTTATTAATTAATATGGTTTTTCTCTTTTTCTCTTTTATTTTTAAAACTTATTTTTGACATGTCAAACAGTTGTATATAATGTACACACAATTGGACAAAAATCTGTCTAGACACAAATATATAACAGTCTATCTGGTAGCGGTAGTGAGTCCAATTCTTCATAGAACTCCAATGTCTATCAGGTCATATTGGGTTTCCCCAATAGCCAGAAGTGATACTAGTTCAACCATTGACATCATTTTTATATCATCCATACTGTTGAGCGCTGCACTATTAGTCCGTGCAGGCCAAAAGGTTTGTATTTTAAACATACACAAATCGATCAGAACAATGTGTTACAAAGGATATGTATCATATATTCAAGCATTTTAACTAAACGTAATAAAGCCATGAGAGGTCACTAGTCCATCTAAGAGTCTGGATGAATTACACATCCATAAGTTATCTTATTAGTGTTCCCATATATCCCCCTCCCCTCAGAGGCTTGCTTCATGCATGTAGATTGTATTTTTAAATGGCATTAAAAGTGGTCTTCTAGTTGGCAAGTCTAAGCTTTCTAAGTATAGTTTCCACTTTATTAAAACCACACAATTAAAACTGCTCACAAGTGTCGGAGTAAATACAGCATGTCACAAGTAACCACTTGTAGCGATAAATTGAAGAAACAAAGTGCAGAGGATTCCAGCGTCCAAATTATACTTTGGTAAAATTTGGTTGCAAATATAAAAAAAATGTTTTTAAAACATAGTGTCCCAAAACATTTTAATGATAAACATAATTGTGACCCATCTAGTCTAACTATAAAAGGGATAGAAATTGTACCTAAAGATCCTAGAGCTGGAGATTGCTTATTAACGCTTAGAAAGAGGGACTCTTAGTCCTAGGGGCTTGAATGTAGATATTGACATTGCTGCTTTTATTTAGGTAGATGTGTGAGGTCTTTTAGTGAATTAATTTTAAATTAAATGTTTTTTAATAGTTGTTGTTTTAGATCTTTATATCTTATTTATGCGTTTAAAATTTCCTATGTATATTTGTTCATAGTCTCCTATTGGTAATTTGTATATATATGTACAAATATTTTGGTTTTATTTGAGATACATTATTTAATCTGATTTATTAATATGTACATGTATATATATATTTTTTAGCAAGAAATGAGAATATTTATTATATTGATATACATTAATCATACTCTATTAATATCTATTTCAAAATATTAATTAGAAACCACATATAGCAATATAATAAATATAAAGGGACACTGAATCCAAATTTTTTCTTTTATGATTCAGATAGAGCATGTCTTTTTAATCAACTTTCTAATTTACTCCTATTATCAATTTTTCTTTGTTCTCTTGCTATTTTTATTTTAAAAGCAGGAATGTAAGTAAATCTTAGCAGCCAGCACAATTTAGGTTCAGCACCATTATTATTATTATTATTATCATCAGGTATTTGTAGAGCCCCAACAGATTCCACAGCGCTGTAAAAATAGTCGGTGTACAGAATAGCTTTTGTAGGGGTCAAGTGGGTAGAGGGCCCTGCCGAGAGTTTCACTGTTGTAGTCTGCTCTTATGAAGCGATCTGTAAACAGCTGGGCCCATAGGCTTACATTCTAAGGGGTTCAAGGGGAAAGCAATGGAGTTAATAAAGGTTAGTGTTGGTTGTATGCATAACTGAATAGTAGAGATTTTATAAAGTGCTTGAAGCTGTTAAAACTAGGGGAGAGTCTTATGGAGCGAGACAAGGAATTCCACAAGATGGGGGCCAGTCTGGAGAAGTCCTGTAAACGGGAATGTGAGGAAGTAACAAGAGAGGAGGAGAGGAGGAGATCCTGAGCTGATCGAAGGGGACGGGAGGGAGAGTATCTAGAGACAATTTCTGAGATGTAGGGGGGAGCAGTGCAGTTGAGAGTTTTATATGTCAGGGTGAGAATTTTATGTTTAATCCTAGAGGCAAGAGGAAGCCAGTGAAGGGATTGGCAGAGAGGTGCAGCAGATGAAGAGCGATGAGTAAGGAAGATGAGCCTGGCAGAGGCATTCATAATGGATTGTATGCGGCAGCTAGGTAGACCAGAGAGGACGTAGTTGCAGTAGTCGAGGCGGGAAAGGATGAGATAGTGGATTAAAATCTTGGTTGTATCTTGTGTAAGGAAATGTCTAATTTTAGCGATGTTTTTAAGGTGGAAGCGGCAGGCTTTAGCCAAGGACTGAATGTGAGGAGTGAAGGAAAGATCTGAGTCAAGTGTGACCCCAAGACATCGGGCATGCGGGGTAGGGGTAATGATGGAATTATCAACCGTTATAGAAATTTTGGGGGTGGAAACATTGGAAGAAGGGGGGGAAATAAGGAGTTCAGTTTTGGAGAGATTTAGCTTAAGGTAGTGAGAGGAGATCCAAGATGAGATGTGAGAAAGACAGTTAGTGACACGGGTTAGTAAGGAAGGAGGTAGGTCTGGTGCAGAGAGGTAGATTTGGGTGTTATCGGCATACAAATGGTATTGAAACCCATGGGACTTTATTAAGGAACCTAGTGACGACATGTAGATTGAAAAGAGAAGGGGACCAAGGAGAGAGCCTTGAGGTACCCCAACAGAAAGTGGTAACGGGGCAGAGGATGCTCCGGAGAAGGCTACACTAAATGTAGGGTTAGTCAAATAGGAAGAGAATCATGAGAGAGCTGTGTCAGAGATGCCAAAGGATTGGAGGGTTTGGAGCAGAAGAGGGTGGTCAACAGTGTCAAAGTCTGCAGACAGGTCAAGGAGGATAAGCAGAGAGAAGTGGCCTTTGGATTTTGCTGTAAGTAGGTCATTGGTAACCTTTGACAATTCCTGTCTCTGTAGAGTGATGGGAACGAAATCCAGATTGCAGTGGGTTAAGAAGAGAGTTTAGTGTAAGGAAATGGGATGGACGTGCATAAACTAGCTTTTTGAGGAGCTTTGAGGCAAGAGGGAGTAGGGAAAAAGGGCAGTAATTGGAAGGGGAGGTTGGATTGAGGGAAGGTTTTTTAAAGATAGGTGTGACCAGTGCATGTTTTAGAGATGAGGGAAATATACCAGTGCTGAGGGAGAGGTTGAAAATGTGTGTGAGTATGGGGGTGAGGCTAGAAGAGAGGGAGGGGAGTAGCTGTGAGGGGATGGGGTCAAGGGGACAGGTAGTGAGGTGGGAGGACAGTATAAGGGCAGAAACTTCATCCTCATTAACAGGGGCAAAAGAGCTGCATTTCTGGATATATGGGTTTTGGGTGATCATGAGCTTTTAAGGGGGTGGGAGATTGGAAGCATGTTGAGAGCTGATTTCACTTCTGATGGAGTAAATTTTGTTGTTGAAGTGGCTGGCAAAATCTTGAGCTGAGAGATAGATTGTGTTAGGAGTTGGGGGTGGGCGGAGAAGAGTGTAGTGTTGAACGTGGAGAACAGACGTTTAGGGTTAGAGGAAAGAGTAGAGATGAGATTAGAAAAATATTGTTGCTTATAAAGATTAAGGGCAGAATAGTAGGAGTTCAGGATGAACTTGTAGTGAAGAAAGTCAGCTGAACTCTGAGATTTCCTCCAATGTCTCTCAGCAGTACGGGAGCATCTGCGTAGGTATCGTGTCAGAGGAGTATGCCAGGGCTGAGGATGAGAGTGGGGTTTCTGAGCTAAGGTTGGAGGGGCCAGAGTGTCAATGACCGATGTAAGGGTGGAATTATACTGGCAGATAGATTGGTCAGGGCAGGAAAAGGAGGTGATGGATGAGAGGAGAGGTTTGAGAGAGCTAGCAAGATGATGCAGATCTGACTTAGTGCGTCTGTGAAGTTTCGTGTGAGGGGTAGAGGGAGGGGGAGTTGTAGGTAGGGAAGTGATGTTGCAAGTTAGGAGATGATGGTCAGAGAGAGGAAAAGGGGAGTTTGTTAAATTTGAAAGAGTGCATTGATAGGTGAAAGTCAGATCAAGGGAATGACCATCTTTATGATTGGGAGAGTCAGTCTATTGTGACAGGCTGAAAGAGGAAGTCAGTTGAAGAAGTTGTTTTGCAGAGGAGGAAGTGGGATTGTAAAGAGGGATGTTAAAGTCACCAAGAATGAGGGCAGGGGTGTCTGAGGAAAGGAAATAAGGAAGCCAGGCAGCAAAGTGATCTAAAAATTGAGTTGGGGAGCCAGGATGGCGGTATATGACTGCAACACGTATAGAGAGGGGAGAGAAACCGAATCATGTGTGCTTCAAATGAAGAAAATGTGAGTGAAGAGAAGGGCTGTATTTGTTGGAAGGTGCACCGAGAGGAAAGTAAAATACCGACACCACCTCCTTGTCTATTGCCAGACCTAGGAGTGTGGCTGAAATGGAGACCCCCATGTGACAGTGCAGCAGTGGATGCTGTGTCTGAAGCAGAGAGCCAGGTTTCTGTAAGAGCCAGAAGGTTAAGAGAGTGGGAGATAAAGAGATCATGGATAGAAGTGAGCTTGTTGCAAACAGAGCAAGAGTTCCAGAATCCTGTTACAATTACAAAAAAAAAAAAATCCTAAATTACAATTTGCTGGGGGGTGACTTATTTAACTGTGACAGGTAAGATAAAGTTTATCGGAGTAACAAAGTGGAGGTATTTGAAATTGCATTTTAGAGAGCAACTACCTACGGACTAGGGATGGGCGAATGTTTCTAAAAATTCGAAAATTTAAAACTAATTTTGATACATTCATTCATTCGAATCGAATTTCGAATGTTTATATAACATTCTAACATTCTATTTCAAATTTTTGTTTTCAAATTTTTCAATAAAATTTGAAAATATTCATTCGAATAATAGAATGTTTAGCTATGTATTCATTCAATTTCGAAATGTAATATTCGAATTTGAATGTGACATTCGAATTGGAATGTGACATTCAAATTTGAAATAGTATTTCTAGTCTACAACTGTATTTAATAAATGTAATATTCAAATTTGAATGCTACATTCAAATTCGAATGTCACATTCAAATTTGAAATAGTATTTCTAGTCTAATACTGTGTTTTATAAATGTAATATTCGAATTCGAATGTGAACATTCAAAATAGTGTTTCTAGTCTACAATTGTGTTTTATAAATGTAATATTACACACACACACACACACACACACTGTATATATATATATATATATATATATATATATATATATATATGTAAACAAAAGTATTTACACCAGAGCTTTTTTATTCTAGATCAATCTGAAGATGTGCTCTTGCTTGCTATTATGTTAACTGGACTTACATTCGCCTAGATTTATAGTTTTGTCGGTAAAGACCCACGTAGCTAACGCAGATTTTTTTCCCTACGCACCCTTAAGACAACGCTGGTATTTAGAGTTGTCTGAAGGGCTGCGTTAGGCTCCAAAAAGGGAGCGTTGAGCCGAATGTACCACCACTTCAACTCTCAATACCAGCGTTGCTTACGGTAGCGTTAAGTTGGCAAAACGTGCTCGTGCACGATTCCCCCATAGGAAACAATGGGGCAGTTTGGGATGAAAAAAAACCTAACACCTGCAAAAAAGCAGCGTTAAGCTCCCAACGCAGCCCCATTGTTTCCTATGGGGAAACACTTTCTAAGTCTGCACCTAACACCCTAACATGAACCCCGAGTCTAAACACCCCGAAACCTTACACTCATTAACCCCTAATCTGCCGCCCATGCTATCGCTGACACCTACATTATATTATTAACGCCTGATCTGCCGCTCCGGACACCGCCGCCACCTACATTATAGCTATGAACCCTTAATCTACTGCCCCTAACATCGCCGACCCCTATATTATATCTATTAACCCCTAATCTGCCCCCCCCCAATGTCGCCTCTAACTTACCTACACTTATTAACCCCTAATCTGCCGACCGTACCTCACCGCCACTCTAATAAAGTTATTAACCCCTAAAGCTAAGTCTAACCCTAACCCTAACACCCCCCTAAATTAAATATAATTTTAATCTAATGAAATAAATGAAATCTTATTAACTAAAGTCTTCCTATTTAAAACTAAATACTTACCTGTAAAATAAACCCTAATATAGCTACAATATAACGAATAATTATATTGTAGCTATTTTAGGATTTAAATTTATTTTACAGGCAACTTTGTATTTATTTTAACTAGGTACAATAGCTATTAAATAGGTAATAACTATTTAATAGCTACCTAGTTAAAATAATTACAAAATTACCTGTAAAATAAATCCTAACCTAAGTTACAATTAAACCTAACACTACACTATCAATAAATTAATTAAATAAATTACCTACAATTACATACAATTAAATAAACTAAACTAAATTACAAAAAATAAAAAAAGATTACAAGAATATTAGGCTAATTACACCTACTCTAATCCCCCTAATAAAATAAAAAAGCCCCCAAAATAATAAAGGTCCCTACCCTATTCTAAATTAAAAAGTAACCAGCACTTTTACCAGCCCTTAAAAGCGCTTTTTGCGGGGCATGCCCCTAAGTAATAAGCTCTTTTGCCTGTAAAAAAAATACAACCCCCCCAACATTAAAACCCACCACCCACATACCCCTACTCTAACCCAAACCCCCCTTAAATAAACCTAACACTACCCCCCTGAAGATCTCCCTACCTTGAGTCGTGTTCACCCAGCCGGGCACCGATGGACCAAAAGAGGACATCCGGAGCGGCAGAAGTCTTCATCCTATCCGGGCAGAAGAGGACATCCGGACTGTCAGACATCTTCATCCAAGCGGCATCTTCTATCTTCATCCATCCGGAGCAGAGCCATCTTCTTCCAGCCGAGGCAAATCCATCCTCTTCAACCGACGCCTACTCGCCGAATGAAGGTTCCTTTAAATGACGTCATCCAAGATGGCGTCCCTCGAATTCCGATTGACTGATAGGATTCTATCAGCCAATCGGAATTAAGGTAGGAAAAATCTGATTGGCTGATTAAATCAGCCAGATTCAAGTTCAATCCGATTGGCTGATCCAATCACCCAAACACATTGAGCTTGCATTCTATTGGCTGTTCCGATCAGCCAATAGAATTCGAGCTCAATCTGATTGTATCAGCCAATCAGATTTTTCCTACCTTAATTCCAATTGGCTGATAGAATCCTATCAGCCAATCGGAATTCGAGGGACGCCATCTTGGATGACGTCATTTAAAGGAACCTTCATTCGGCGAGTAGGCGTTGGTTGAAGAGGATGGATCCGCGTCGGCTGGAAGAAGATGGCTCCGCTCCGGATGGAGTAAGATAGAAGATGCCGCTTGGTTGAAGATGTCTGCGGGTCCAGATGTTCTCTTCTGCCCGGATAGGATGAAGACTTCTGCCGCTCCAGATGTCCTCTTTTAGTCCATCGGTGCCCGGCTGGGTGAACATGACTCAAGGTAGGGAGATCTTCAGGGGGGTAGTGTTAGGTTTATTTAAGGGGGGTTTGGGTTAGAGTAGGGGTATGTGGGTGGTGGGTTTTAATGTTGGGGGGGTTGTATTTTTTTTACAGGCAAAAGAGCTGATTACTTAGGGGCATGCCCCGCAAAAGCCCTTTTAAGGGCTGGTTACTTTTTAATTTAGAATAGGGTAGGGACCTTTATTATTTTGGGGGGCTTTTTTATTTTATTAGGGGGGTTAGAGTAGGTGTAATTAGCCTAATATTCTTGTAATCTTTTTTTTTCTTGTAATTTAGTGTTTGTTTTTTTTTGTAATTTAGTTTAGTTTATTTAATTGTATGTAATTGTAGGTAATTTAATTAATTTATTGATAGTGTAGCGTTAGGTTTAATTGTATCTTAGGTTAGGATTTATTTTACAGGTAATTTTGTAATTATTTTAACTAGGTAGCTATTAAATAGTTATTACCCATTTAATATTGAATAGTTAATAACTATTTAATAGCTATTGTACCTAGTTAAAATAAATACAAAGTTGCCTGTAAAATAAATATAAATCCTAAAATAGCTACAATATAATTATTCATTATATTGTAGCTATATTAGGGTTTATCTTACAGGTAAGTATTTAGCTTTAAATAGGAAGACTTTAGTTAATAAGATTTAATTTATTTTGTTAAATTAAAATTATATTTAACTTAGGGGGGTGTTAGGGTTAGATTTAGCTTTAGGGGTTAATACATTTATTAGAGTAGCGGCGAGGTCCGGTCAGCAGATTAGGGGTTAATACTTGAAGTTAGGTGGCAGCAATATTAGGGAGGGCAGATTAGGGGTTCATACTATTTATTATAGTGTTTGCGAGGCGGTAGTGCGGCGGTTTAGGGGTTAAAAGATTTATTATAGTGGCGGCAAGGTCCGGTCGGCAGATTAGGGGTTAATAAGTGTAGATAGGTAGCGGCGACGTTGGGGGGGCAGCTTAGGGGTTAATAAATATTATGTAGGTGTCGGCGATGCTAGGGGCAGCAGATTAGGGGTTCATAGGGATAATGTAGGTGGCGGCGGTGTGCGGTCAGCAGATTAGGGGTTAGATTTTTTTTATTATAGTGGCGGCGATGTGGGGGGACCTCGGTTTAGGGGTACATAGGTAGTTTATGGGTGTTAGTGTACTTTAGAGCACTGTAGTTAAGAGCTGTATAAACCGGCGTTAGCCCAGAAAGCTCTTAACTACTGACTTTTTTTTGTGGCTGGAGTGTTGTCGGTAGAGGCTCTACCGCTCACTTCTCCCAAGACTCTAAATACCGGCGTTAGGAAGATCCCATTGAAAAGATAGGATATGCAATTGGCGTAAGGGGATCTGCGGTATGGAAAAGCCGCGGCTTGAAAGTGAGCGGTAGACCCTTTCCTGCCTGACTCTAAATACCAGCGGGCGGCCAAAAGCAGGGTTAGGACCCCTTAACGCTGCTTTTGACGGCTAACGCAGAACTCTAAATCTAGGCGATTGTTTTGTATCGGCAATCTTTTTTTAATAATTACTCTCACAGTAACATATGTGTTGGGTTTAATGAAATACCACGATTAACTTTCTTCTTATTAACTGAAAGCATGTACAGTTTTCAATTTTAACCTACAACACTAGTTGACTAAGGGACTTCTAACTGCACACACCACTGTGCATATCTAGTCTTATATTGCCATGGAAAATACAGGGAAGAACAGACTTAAATAAACATAATTGGTGTTTAAAATGCAAAAGTTGAACTGCGTGGGATGTTGAAAGTAAACCTGACTAAATGCAAAACATCAGTGAAAAGGATACAGACAATTAGATGTCTGTAAGGAAAAAAGGACATATTTATAAGAAAAATATTACTAATGTACAGCTATTTAAAACAACCACATATCAAAAGTGCAATAGTTATACCCCTTTAACACTTCATTTAAAGGGACATAAAATAATCTATAAAATCTCTTTAGAAAATATCCCTTTTTTATGATTTCTGTAAACATTTTTTTAACTTTAACTGATAAAAAAAAGTCGCCCCTGGGACGCCATTTTAAACTTACATTACATGTTCCAAGAGCACTTTAATTTATAGCTAGAATGTGCACACCATACTGTTTCAAACGTTTAACCTTTAAACTAAAATGTAACTTTTATTAAACCTCCAAACCAAATTAAAATTACGTCATGCAAAAATAATATAAAACATATCTTCAGAGTATATGCACAATTAATTGAAATAACCTTTTGGTATATAGGTTAAATGTATCCCCTTATTCAGTCATTTTGTAAATGGTTGTTATTATGTAGTGATATATTGTATACCATTGCAGTAAATATTAATAGTTCAATGCAAATTATTATATTTATCAGTACTATTCTTCTAAAATTCATTCATATTTAGGTCACATTTGCAACCTTTCAAAATTTGCACATTCAAAAAATAATCACTGCGAGTGTTTGTGTTACACTCGTGCTGATTATGAAACGCTTTAAGCTGAGGTAAAAAAAAAACATAATTTATGTAAGAACTTACCTGATAAATTCATTTCTTTCATATTAGCAAGAGTCCATGAGCTAGTGACGTATGGGATATACATTCCTACCAGGAGGGGCAAAGTTTCCCAAACCTTAAAATGCCTATAAATACACCCCTCACCACACCCACAATTCAGTTTAACAAATAGCCAAGAAGTGGGGTGATAAGAAAAAAGTGCGAAAGCATATAAAATAAGGAATTGGAATAATTGTGCTTTATACAAAAAAATCATAACCACCACAAAAAAGGGCGGGCCTCATGGACTCTTGCTAATATGAAAGAAATGAATTTATCAGGTAAGTTCTTACATAAATTATGTTTTCTTTCATGTAATTAGCAAGAGTCCATGAGCTAGTGACGTATGGGATAATGACTACCCAAGATGTGGATCTTTCCACACAAGAGTCACTAGAGAGGGAGGGATAAAATAAAGACAGCCAATTCCTGCTGAAAATAATCCACACCCAAAATAAAGTTTAATGAAAAACATAAGCAGAAGATTCAAACTGAAACCGCTGCCTGAAGTACTTTTCTACCAAAAACTGCTTCAGAAGAAGAAAATACATAAAAATGGTAGAATTTGGTAAAAGTATGCAAAGAGGACCAAGTTGCCGCTTTGCAAATCTGATCAACCGAAGCTTCATTCCTAAACGCCCAGGAAGTAGAAACTGACCTAGTAGAATGAGCTGTAATACTCTGAGGCGGAGTTTTACCCGACTCAACATAGGCAAGATGAATTAAAGATTTCAACCAAGATGCCAAAGAAATGGCAGAAGTTTTCTGGCCTTTCTAGAACCGGAAAAGATAACAAATAAACTAGAAGTCTTTCGGAAAGACTTAGTAGCTTCAACATAATATTTCAAAGCTCTAACAATATCCAAAGAATGCAACGATTTCTCCTTAGAATTCTTAGAATTAGGACATAATGAAGGAACCACAATGTCTCTACTAATGTTGTTGGAATTCACAACTTAGGTAAAAATTCAAAAGAAGTTCGCAACACCGCCTTATCCTGATGAAAAATCAGAAAAGGAGACTCACAAGAAAGAGCAGATAATTCAGAAACTCTTCTGGCAGAAGAGATGGCCAAAAGGAACAAAACTTTCCAAGAAAGTAATTTAATGTCCAATGAATGCATAGGTTCAAATGGAGGAGCTTGAAGAGCCCCCAGAACCAAATTCAAACTCTAAGGAGGAGAAATTGACTTAATGACAGGCTTTATACGAACCAAAGCTTGTACAAAACAATGAATATCAGGAAGAATAGCAATCTTTCTGTGAAAAAGAACAGAAAGAGCAGAGATTTGTCCTTTCAAGGAACTTGCGGACAAACCCTTATCTAAACCATCCTGAAGAAACTGTAATATTCTTGGTATTCTAAAATAATGCCAAGAAAAAAGATGAGAAAGACACCAAGAAATATAAGTCTTCCAGACTCTATAATATATCTCTCTGGATACAGATTTATGAGCCTGAAACATAGTATTAATCACAGAGTCAGAGAAACCTCTTTGACCAAGAATCAAGCGTTCAATATCCATACCTTTAAATTTAAGGATTTCAGATCCTGATGGAAAAAAGGACCTTGAGACAGAAGGTCTAGTCTTAACGGAAGAGTCCACGGTTGGCAAGAGGCCATCCGGACAAGATCCGCATACCAAAACCTGTGAGGCCATGCCGGAGCTACCAGCAGAACAAACGAGCATTCCTTCAGAATCTTGGAGATTACTCTTGGAAGAAGAACTAGAGGCGGAAAGATATAGGCAGGATGATACTTCCAAGGAAGTGATAATGCATCCACTGCCTCCGCCTGAGGATCACGGGATCTGGACAGATACCTGGGAAGTTTCTTGTTTAGATGAGAAGCCATCAGATCTATTTCTGGAAGTTCCCACATTTGAATAATCTGAAGAAATACCTCTGGGTGAAGAGACCATTCGCCCGGATGCAACGTTTGGCGACTGAGATAATCCGCTTTCCAATTGTCCATACCTGGGATATGAACCGCAGAGATTAGACAGGAGCTGGATTCCGCCCAAACCAAAATTCGAGATACTTCTTTCATAGCCAGAGGACTGTGAGTCCCTCCTTGATGATTGATGTATGCCACAGTTGTGACATTGTCTATCTGAAAACAAATGAACAACTCTCTCTTCAGAAGAGGCCAAGACTGAAGAGCTCTGAAAATTGCACGGAGTTCCAAAATATTGATCGGAAATCTCACCTCCTGAGATTCCCAAACCCCTCGTGCCGTCAGATACCCCCACACAGCTCCCCAACCTGTAAGACTTGCATCTGTTGAGATTATAGTCCAGGTCGGAAGAACAAGAAGCCCCCTGAACTAAATGATGGTGATCTGTCCACCATGTCAGAGAGTGTCGTAAAATCGGTTTAAAGATATTAATTGAGATATCTTTGAGTAATCCCTGCACCATTGGTTCAGCATACAGAGCTGAAGAGGTCGCATGTGAAAACGAGCAAAGGAGATCGCATCTGATGCGGCAGTCCTAAGACCCAACATTTCCATGCATAAGGCTACCAAAGGGAATGATTGTGACTGAAGGTTTTGACAAGCTGATATCAATGTTAAACTTCTCTTGTCTGACAAGGACAGAGTCATAGACACTGAATCTATCTAGAAACCTAAAAAGGTTACCCTTGTCTGAGGAATCAATGAATTGATTGGTAAATTGATCCTCCAACCATGAACTTGAAGAAACAACACAAGTCGATTCGTATGAGATTCTTCGAAAATGAGAAGACTGAGCAAGTACCAAGATATCGTCCAAATAAGGAAATACCAAAACCCTATTCTCTGATTACAGAAAGAAGGGCACCGAGAACCTTTGAAAAAAATTCTTGGAACTGAGGCTAGGCCAAACGGTAGAGCCAAAAAACTGGTAATGCTTGTCTAAAAAGAGAATCTCAGACACTAAAAGTGATCTGGATGAATCGGAATATGCAGATAAACATCCTGTAAATCTATTGTAGACATATAATGCCCTTGCTAAACAAAAGGCAGGATAGTCCTACAGTAACCATCTTGAATGTTGGTATCCTAACATAACGATTCAATAATGATAGATCCGGAACTGGTCTGAAGGAATTGACCTTCTTTGGTACAATGAAGAGATAAAATAAAACCCCAGCCCCTGTTCCAGAACTGGAACTGGCATAAATACTCCAGCCAACTCTAGATCTGAAACACATTTCAGAAATGCTGAGCCTTTGCTGTGTTAACTGGGACATGGGAAAGAAAAAAAAAATCTCTTAGCAGGAGGCCTTAACTTGAAGCCAATTCTGTACCTTTCTGAAACAATGTTCTGAAACCAGAGATTGAGAACGGAATTGATCCAAATTTCTTTGAAGAAAACGTAATCTGCCCCATACCAGCTGAGCTGGAATAAGGGCCGCACCTTCATAGGTACTTAGGAGCTGGCTATAGGTTTCTATAAGGCTTGGATATATTCCAAACTGGAAATAGTTTCCAAACTGATACCGCTCCTGAGGATGAAGGATCAGGCTTTTGTTCCTTGTTGTGAGGAAAGGAACGAAAATGATTATTTACCCTGGAAAGAAAGGGAAAGCAAAGTTGACTTAGAAGACATATCAGCATTCCAAGTTTAATCCATAAAGCTTTTCTAGCTAAAATAGCTAGAGACATATACCTGACATCAACTCTAATGATATCAAAAGATGGTATCACCAATAAAATTATTAGCATGTTATAGAATAATAATAATGCTATAAAATTATGATCTGTTACTTGTTGCGCTAAAGCTTCTAACCAAAAAGTTGAAGCTGCAGCAACATCCGCTAAAAATATAGCAGGTCTAAGAAGATTACCTGAACATAAGTAAGCTTTTCTTAGAAAGGATTCAATTTTCCTATCTAAAGGATCCTTAAATGAAGTACTATCTGCCGTAGGAATAGTAGTACATTAGCAGGAGTAGAGACAGCCCCATAACCTTAGGGATTTTTGTCCCAAAAAACTCTAATCTGTCAGATGGCACAGGATATAATTGCTTAAACGTCTAGAAGGAGTAAATAAATTACCCAAATTATTCCATTCCCTGGAAATTACTTCAGAAATAGCATCAGGGAGATAAAACACTTCTGGAATAACTACAGGAGATTTAAAAACCTTATTTAAACGTTTACATTTAGTATCAAGAGGACAGAATCCTCTATTTCTAATGCAAATAATACTTCTTTAAGTAAAGAACGAATAAATTCCATCTTGAACAAATACAAAGATTTATCAGCATCAACCTCTGAGACAGAAACCTCTGAACCAGAAGAACCATTATCAGTATCAGAATGATGATGTTCATTTAAAAATTCATCTGAAAAAAGAGAAGTTTTAAAAGACTTTTATGTATACTAGAAGGAGAAATAACAGACATAGCCTTCTTAATGGATTTAAAAAATAAAATCTCTTATGTTATCAGGAACACTCTGAAAATTAGATGTTGACGGAACAGCAACAGGTAATGTAACAGTACTAAAGGAAATTTTATCTGCATTAATAAGTTTGACATGACATGCAATACAAACAACAGCTGGAGAAACAGATACCAAAAGTTTATAGCAGATACACTTAGCTTGGTAGCTCCAGCACTGGGCAGTGATTTTCCTGAAGTATCTTCTGACTCAGTTGCAACGTGGAACATCTTGCAATATGTAAAAGAAAAAAAAAAACAACATATAAAGCAAAATTGATCAAATTCCTTAAATGACAGTTTCAGGAATGGGAAAAAAATGCCAGTGAACAAGCTTCTAGCAACCAGAAGCAATAAATAATGTGACTTAAATAATGTGGAGACAAAAGTGACGCCCATATTTTTTAGCGCCAAAAAAGACGCCCACATTATTTGGCGCCTAAATGCTTTTGGCGCCAAAAATGACACCACATCTGGAACGCTGACATTTTTGACGCAAAAAAACGTCAAAAAATGACGCAACTTCCGGCGACACGTATGACGCCGGAAACAGAAAAAAAATTTTGCGCCAAAAAAGTCCGCGCCAAGAATGACGCAATAAAATGAAGCATTTTCTGCCCCCGCGAGCCTAACAGCCCACAGGGAAAAAGTCAAATTTTTTAAGGTAAGAAAAAATGATTGAAACAAATGCATTTATCCCAAATATGAAACTGACTGTCTGAAAAATAAGGAATGTTGAACATTCTGAGTCAAGGCAAATAAATGTTTGAATACATATATTTAGAACTTTTAAACAAAGTGCCCAACCATAGCTTAGAGTGTCACAGAAAATAAGATTTACTTACCCCAGGACACTCATCTACATGTTTGTAGAAAGCCAAACCAGTACTGAAACGAGAATCAGCAGAGGTAATGGTATATATAAGAGTATATCGTCGATCTGAAAAGGGAGGTAAGAGATGAATCTCTACGACCGATTACAGAGAACCTATGAAATAGACCCCGTAGAAGGAGATCACTGCATTCAAATAGGCAATACTCTCCTCACATCCCTCTGACATTCACTGCACGCTGAGAGGAAAACCGGGCTCCAACTTGCTGCGGAGCGCATATCAACGTAGAATCTAGCACAAACTTACTTCACCACCTCCATCGGAGGCAAAGTTTGTAAAAACTGAATTGTGGGTGTGGTGAGGGGTGTATTTATAGGCATTTTAAGGTTTGGGAAACTTTGCCCCTCCTGGTAGGAATGTATATCCCATACGTCACTAGCTCATGGACTCTTGCTAATTACATGAAAGAAAAAACACACACCATATGTTCCCTTAGGCCCCCCCGATGCATTTTGCCATAACTACCTTATCGAAAGGGTGGGACGCCACTCTTGGGGTTTAGTATACATATTTTTGCTTGCGTCATTGTCCTGCCTCTCATTGCTTTCTCCCAATGTCAATTTGATTATTGACATTTCAAGAAAACCAATCATATTTTTTATTCCATTATTCAGCAAAGAAAAACCTTTTTTTTGTACAGAGAAGTTTAGAACTTCTTTTTCAAGGATAATATTTTCTCACACTGTTTTGTGTTTTTTTTCCCAGAGAAAAAACTTGCCAAATCAGAAAACACTGTTCTCTCAATGATTTAATAAAAATATTAAAAGTTAAAAAAAATCTCATCATGCCCAGTATACCTATCATGTCCAAGTACAAATGGCATTCAGATTGTATAACACACTATACGGACAAAAGTATGTGGACACACCTACTAGTTATTTAGTCCAGGTGTTTCATCCACACCTGTTGCGAACAGATGCATAAAATCCAGAACATAGCCTCACCTCAACATGTGCAATGCCAAATATCAGCTGGAATGATGTAAAGCACACTGCAACTGTACACTGGAGCAGTGGAAACATGAGTAATGAATCATGCATAATTATCTGGCAGTCTAGTGGAATAATCTGGGTGTGGCAAATGCCAGGAGAACACTACCTACAGGAATGCATAGCATCTACTGTTTTGTTGAAGAGGGATAATGGTCTGGGGCTGCTTTCAGAGTTTGGGCTAGGCCCCTTATTTCTGGTGAAAGGTCACCTTAATATAAAGATAAATACAAAGACGTTTTAGACAATTGGAAGACTTTCTAGTTCCAGCATTTGTATGCCCCTAAGCAAGGTCCAAGAAGACATGGTTTGATGAGTTTAGTGTGGAGGAACTCATGAGTCCTAACCTCAACCCCAATAAATACCTTATGGGTGAGCTGGAATGCTGGTTGTGAGCCAGATCATCTTTTTCAACATGCATGCTGACATGGCAAATGCTTCTTTGCTGAATTGGCACAAATTCCCACAGGCACACTACAAAATCTTGTAGAAAAACCTTTCCAGAAGAATTGCAGCTGTTCTAGCTACAAATGGGTGGCCAGAAACTCCATATTAAAATCCATGGTTTTGGAATGGGATGTCCAACATGCTCAAATAGGTGTGATGGTCAGGTGTCCACATACTTTTGAACATATAATGTACCAGGCTGGTTTTACAAAAAGGTTAATTTTATACATATATATATATATATTTTTCCTTAGACAATGCACAAAGGGATCAATCCAAACATTACAATATTTGTAATATTTGTCTCATTTTCTACACAATTATACCTCATCTTTAGGCCAGAATACAAGTGGGGTGATATCTAACGCTCCCGCTCGAGCAATAACTCTGCTAGAAGTAAGCTTTTTGCATGTTTCGGGTAGCGTTCCTATTACAACTTTAAAGTAAACTGTTTTTGCTCATGTGCTTACCAGACAAATGTAAAAAGCCGAACTTAGAATATCACACGTGCGATAACGTATTCCCCCGCAGAAGTCAATGGAGCAAAAAAAGTGGGAAATAGACTTAACACCCTACTCGCACACAAACCGATCGCATATTATCAAGTGCCCTAACCCAACACGAAAATATTAATATTTCACAATCCAATGTTCTTCACCGAGGAAGGATATGTTCCATTTATTCATAAATACATATTTCTATATATACAGTAATGATGGTATATATAGATGATTATATATAGGTATAGATTTATACAGAGGAATATATATTTAAAATACTTAGAACACATTCCTCTATGTGCAGATCTTTGGAATGTGAAATATTTACAGTAAATACACAGTTTAACACGGATTATTGCATAATAATGTTTTTACATGCTGTCACCTACTTAACTGCAAAGGGCTCCAATGTGTGTGTGTGTGTGTATATATATATATATATATATATATATATATATATATATATATACACACACACACACACACATATATACATATCATTTACACAGCGCTAAACTGTTGTAAGGTTCATGAATTTGAACCTTATTATTTAGTTACTCTGAACATTCTTATTATTCGTTATAGCTAAATAAATGCTGATAGATGCAGTGTGTAATTTCTAATAAGCTAGAAATCTCTAAGATAAGTAATATCTGTATATACACACGTTTGTTATAAATTGGTTATAAAATAGACAGTGTAATGAAAAATCTCTCATAAGATGGCCATATATAATAGTATCACAAATTGAAACACCAAAAATAAGAGCGAAAGTCTTTCTGGTTTATACAAAGTCCCACTTCTGAGTAGATAATAGTACTTCTGGTATGTCAATCAATCTCATCAATCTTATGAGGTAAAGGAAGGGTATTTCAACCGGTGATTCTCTATGGACACGGTGCTGGGCGTTGAAGTAGGCGTCTCAAGTTGATTATCAACCACTGCCCCGTGAATCTTCTCCTTGCGTCATTCACATAGAGGGGTATAAGGAAAAAAATGGACATAGTGTAATCCTGTAAAGGTACAGAATAAGCCAATAGGGTACACAGATATACTCACAAGGAGAACCTCAATCGATATGAGGTATCAGTGATGTCAAGATAAGAAATCCTTGTAATGTTTTGCCTCTAGGATAACACCTCTGTTATGTCTGCTCCAGCTCCGTAGAGTATTGATACACGGTCCGATGTTCATATAGGGAAAGTTAGAACAAAGCAAACATAGGGTGACTCTGTAAATACTGAAAGCCACTTTATTTTGTAAAAAAGGTACTCACAAAGGTAACCTCAATATGTATGAGGTATCATAGATGCATGGTATAACTTCAGTAGTGCACAGATTTATATTTTATATATATATATATTTATAAATGTTCACAGAGACTGGTGCACTCACACAAACAGGTGTCCAGTTGCCAGGGTGCTGAATGCAGGTAGAGCTAAAGGTAATAGAAGACAGCACTCGCTGGGCTTAAGGATAAGCAATAGAAGCTTTTATTCACGTGACGTTTCGGGGACAGCTCCCCTTCATAAGACCGGGTCTGATGAAGGGGAGATGTCCCTGAAACGTCACGTAAATAAAAGCTTCTATTGCTTATCCTTAAGCCCAGCGAGTGCTGTCTTCTATTACCTTTATATATATATATATATATATATATATATATATATATATATATATATATAGTTTAGCAGATGGAAAGCACTCTTACTTCATAAAACAACTTGCCAGGGTGCATGCAGCTGCTGTGTATGGCTCGGTGCAATCAATCACCATGGCAGCAGTACACAATCCCTGTGATTGGCCCATCGCCCTCCACGTGATTGACCTGGCTAGTTCCGGGTTTTCGTACACAGCGTTGTGTGGTGATGCAGTGGTGTGGGTCTGCAGCGATCAAGGACGTGTCTCCGCTTGGTGAGTCTTCAAACTTTCTTTAATTCTGATTTAATGCTCCCCTATGTTTGATGGATATGGAGTTGAAAGCGTTAGTTGAATGACTGAATGTGTATTGTCATTCCGCTTCTTCTGTTCTGTGTGTGGTCCGCCTTAGTTTCCATTTTACCACAGCTCCCTTACTTAGCACCTGGGTAGTCAATTTTGATTTTGGAGCCAGGACGGCCTATACAAATTTTCTAATAATATGTTAACACTTGATTGTTTACATTGTGACTCATAGGTCATCATAGTTACCAGTTTGGCGGTTTTTTTGTTCTAATTGGGGGGAGGGGTTTGTTTGCCACAGTGTATAAAGTCATTATTGTTTGATGCACGCGTTGTCTGAAGAAGGGGATATATTGTCCTCGAAACGTCACAGTTTTTGTTCTAAGTAAAAGTTTTTCAAAAAAAGACCAGTGAGTGCAAGTATTTTGTTCTGTTTTATATATATATATATATATATATATATATATATATATATATATATATATACATATATATACATACATATCTATATCTATCTATATCTATCTATCTATACAATTCCAAGATAGGGTGCACTCCATCAATCACAATCCAACTGCCGTGGTGCTGCATATACAGTACATATAATATCCAATATTCACTCCATGTGAGTAAAATAATGCTGCACTCACCGGTCTTTGTAGAAAAAGTTTCTTTATTATATTCAAATGGTCATCACACAAATACCCCCAGACGTTTCGGTGCGCCTCTGGCACCTTTCTCAATGGGTCTGCTTCCAATCCTCAAAACAAACGATCTAACTACACGCCACCCTTATCCCTCTACTTAAACCCCTAAGCGTGCTCATCATTTCCGGTGTTGCCAGGCCAATGCGGTTACGTTACGTAACTATCGCCGTCACAAAAAGGAGAGGAGAACTGCCGCATGGCTAATTTACATATCTCCACCTCCTGTATTAAACACATCTCAGTGGCGATACCTCAGTGAAACTTAACGCCGCAGAAAGGGGCTGGCAATCATTAATGTTAGCAGTGTTAACACCAACCTAAGTGGGAAAAATAAAATATTAAAATGGCAAAACTTAGCACTAACTAGACTATATTACTGGAGCATATATCCAATCCATATTAAAAATTTTTTTTGGTATTATTTCATATTTTGTGTTAATGTTGTATTCATTAACCAATGGGGCAAATGCAGCCCTAACTACATTTAATGAATATGATCAAAAAAGAGCTTTTATGAATTGAATGGAAACTATCAAATTACTTATCCGCTAGTCAGATACAGAAGCGGGTAAATAGTAATAGACCAAAAGGTTAAAACCCTTCTTCATGTCTCTCAAAGTTTGGTAGAAGAACTAATTCACAACACACTCACACCAGAGTACTTGATCTCATAAAACTAATGGGACCCTCTAAGAGGAAAAAGAAATGTCCATATGATAGAAAAAATAATAAAGGTATATATCCAGAAGAAGACCTAGACTGTCCAATCATAGCCTAATCCAATTAGATAAACACATTATAGTCCAATAGGGCATTCAGTCCTCTAGGTGTAACCGTATCCAGTCGGTATATCCAGGATGCTTCAACTTGTAATAACCTGGTGTGTCTATCTCCACCCCTCTTCATGGCTGGCAAATGGTCAATTACCATTGTTCTCAAGCTTGCAGCAGTGTGTCCTGCCTGCATGAAATGTCTAGCGACAGGTTGATCTGATTCCTTCTTTTCAATTGCTGTTCTTATTGCATGGCGATGGTTGGCCATCCTCTCTCGAAACGTAGAAGAGGTTTTACCGACATACACCAAAGAACATGGGCATGTCAGAATATATATCCCCGTGCGTGGGTGATGCAAGATAGAACCAGTGAGCATGCTGTTGCATGTAGCACAATCCCCACATTTGAAACAACCAGGTTTTCTAGTGGTATCCATCCAGGTGCCATTTTGGTAGCAATGTGACGGGTCATTATGGACCAGAATGTCCTTCAAGGTTGAAGATTTCTTATACACCAACCTTGGTGGTTTTGTTGTAGTGAAAGGGAGAGACTTGTCCGTCTTCACTATCTCCCAATTGTCTCTTACAGATTTCTCCAGTACTTGATGTAGGGGGGGTAAATGTGGTAACCAAGTTGATTTCCTTGTCATTTGTCTTCTCCAGTCTTGTCTTATGAAGGAGTATACCTTGGTCCAGTTGAGCCAATCTTAGTGAAGAATTCTCTATATCTTTCGGTCTATACCCTCTCTCTTTCAGCTTTTCTTTCATGGCTTCTTCTTGAGGAACTCTGGTCTTCGTGAATGTGTTGTTTCGGGCGACTCGCATGAGTTGAGATTTAATCAGGCCTTTCTTTTGATGTGTTGGATGGAAACTTGTGGATAATAGAAGCAAATTTCTATCAGTGGGTTTTGTGTACAGTGATGTGCTAAATCAAGTAAGCCCATCTACCCTATACTTAGAAATGTTCAAATCCAGAAAAGAAATGGTCTCACTATTCACCTCATATTTAAATCGGATTGGAGATTCCAACTGATTAAGTTTCCTTACCCATTCCTGTAAGGATTCTACTGTTCCCCTCCATACCAGGAGCACATCATCAATATAGCGGCCGTACAGCTTGATCTCAGGGATCGAGGTAGTCTTCATAATAAACGTCTCATACCAAAGCATGTATAGGTTGGCATATGCAGTCGCCATACTGGAACCCATAGCAGTCCCTGCTATTTGTAGAAAATACTCTCTCAAATCTAAAGAAATTTTTCTCAAGGCAAAAGGATAATAGTTCTAGCAAGAACTCTATGGGTGGTCCCGCATATGCCAACGAAAGACTTAACATGGTTTTGACAGCCTGTACACCCCCAACAGACGAGCCGAGTCAGGAGCCAAAGCGAATAGTCAGACGAGCCTGAATCCACAACAAGGAAAACAGCAGTCAGGAACAAGCCAGGGATCAGGAACCAGGAAGGACGTCAGGCAGAAAGGTAATACACAGGAACTCTCACCAACAGGTCTGAGATAACGCAAAGCATACTGGACAAAGGCCCTTTAAATAATGTGATGACATCACAATTCTGAGACTGCATCCTGTCTCACATGGATGATGCACACCAGTCTGGCCATAAAAGGAATTGCAGGAAAAGAGCAGCATCCCCCACAATGCACCATAGTCAGGAAGAGAGGTGAGTAAAATGGCTGCCAGCAGCACATGGCAAACAAAACAGGGAAAAAACCCGGACAGTACCCTCCCCTCCACGACCCCTCCCCCGCAGCAGGACAAAAGATTTATTGGGGAAACGGGCATGGAAAGCACAGAGGAGGGCGGGAGCATGAACATCAGTGGAGGGAACCGAAGAACGCTCCTCCAGACCGTAGCCCCTCCATAGAACCAAATACTGTACACGGCCCCTGGACATACAAGAGTCAATAATGCTGCTGACCTCATACTCCTCATGGTTGTCAACAAAGAAAGGACGGGGACGAGGCAACACAGTGGTAAACCGATTACAAACCAATGGTTTCAAGAGGGAGACATGAAAAACATTGGAGATGCGCATAGCAGGAGGAAGTTCAAGATCGTAGTCTCTGAAGAACCCATGTAACATCAGAACGGTGAGCCTCAAGTGTGGGTGAGTGTATGAGGATGTCGTCTAAGTACACCACAACACACTGTTGCAACATATCTTGTAGGACATCATTAATAAATTCCAGAAAAAAAGCAGGAGCATTACATAGGCTAAAGGGCATTACAAGATACTCATAATGACCGCTCCTGGTGTTAAATGCTGTTTTCCATTGGTGGCCCTCCTTAATCCTAACGAGATTGTACGCTCCTCTCAAATCAAGTTTAGTAAAGACTGTAGCTCCCTTGAGGCGGTCAAAGAGTTCCATGATGAACGGAATAGGGTAAGTATTCTTAATGGTAAGACAATTAAGATCCCTATAATCGATGCATGGTCTTAACTTGCCATCCTTTTTCTTCACAAATAAGAAGCCAGCCCCTGCAGGAGAGCAGGATTTGCAGATGATCCCCCATGACAGAGCATCAGCAACATACTCCTCCATAGCAAAATTCTCTGCAACAGACAGAGGGTATACCTGGCCCCGAGGAGGAATGGCTCCGGGTTGCAGGTCTATGGCACAATCGTAAGACCGGTGAGGAGGCAACGTACTGGCACACACCTTGTCAAAAACTCTTGGTACACCTCTGGCAATTGAGATATCGAAAAAGTGCACAAGACTTTAACTGGTTTCCGAAGACAAGTGGAAATACATTGCAGGGACCATGACAAAATTTTGGATCTGCACCAGTCGAGACTGGGATTGTGCTTTTGGAGCCAGGGATAACCCAGAACAACTAGAAAATGCGGAGAGTTTATCACCTGGAACTGGAGGGTTTCAAAATGGAGAGCCCCAACAGCCAGACAATGGAGCAGTTTTGTGTGTAACGAGTGCAGGCTGAAGGGGCCTGCCATCAATGGCCTAATAGCAAGCGGAACGGACCGAGGCAAAACAGGAATTGAGTGCTTTGATACAAAAGCGCTGTCAATGAAATAGCCCGCAGCACCGGAGTCAACAAGAGCCTGAGTGACTATGGAAGAGTCCACCCAGGAAAGGACAACCGTGACCAAAGGTTTCTCCTTAAGCGGTTCCAGGGACGAGGATAAAAGGTCCCGACAGGACCTTAGGTGTGAGCGTTTCCCGGCCGTGTAGGACAAGACTTCAAAAGGTGGCCCTGTAACCCACAATAGAGGCAGAGCCCCTCCCTCCTCCAAAAGGCCCTCTCCGCCGCTGAGAGACACGTGAAACCCAACTGCATCAGCTCAGCAGTACCTGGTGACTCAGGACCTGGAGGCATGGGGGGAAAGGGAGGCATGGGTGGGAACGAACACGTAGAAGACAACGGAACAGGAGGCTTCCGCAAGCGCTCCTTGAAAGAGGGCCTCTCTCTGAGTCTGATGTCAATTAGGATAAAAAAAGACACCAATGCCTCGAGATCCTCTGGTAAATCTCTGGTAGCAACTTCATCTTTAATCGCATAAGAGAGCTCATGAAAGAAGGCAGCAACAAGGGCTTCATTGTTCCAGCCTACCTCTGCGGCAAGTGTACGGAACTCATTAGCATACTGAGCAACAGATCTTGTACCTTGCTGAATGGACATGAGTCATTTAGCAGCAGAGGAGGAGCGAGACAGAACATCAAATTCCCCTCGAAAGGAGGCCACAAATTCAGGGTAATTTGAAATCACAGGTTTATTTGTCTCCCACAAGGGATTAGCCCAGGCAAGAGCTGTGTCTGAGAGTAACGAGATGAGAAATCCCACCTTAGCTCTGTCAGAGGTTAACGCCTGAGGTAACATCTCAAAGTAAATGCCCACCTGGTTCAAAGACCCTCTGCAATGAATAGGATCGCCTCCATATCTCTGAGGTAGAGGTGCAGAACCGGACATGCTCCTGGTAGGCATAGGTGCAGCAGCGGAAACAGGAGCAGCCATAACTTGTGGGACACTTTGGTCCAAATGTGCAGTGCAAGTCAGCAGGGTTTGCAGGGTTAGTGCAAATTAATCCAAGCGGTGATCCTGTACATCCATCCTGGAAATGATGGCAGGTAAAGGTGGATTATCAGCACCATCAGGATTCATGGCCTTTGAGTAATGTCAGGGTGCCAGGAATCAGACTGAGACGAGAAGTGCAAAAATAATCACACCTTTATTAATAGCAAAAAATAATAAAAAGTCCACAAGTCAAATAACAAGCCAGGAGTCAAAATCAGAGCAGGTAGTCAGACGAGCCGAGTCAGGAGCCAAAGCGCATAGTCAGACGTGCTGGTATCAGCAAACAAGTTAAACAGCAGAGTCAGGAACAAGCCAGGGATCAGGAACCAGGAAGGACGTCAGGCAGCCAGGTAATACACAGGAACTCACACAAACAGGTCTGAGACAACTCGAAGGCAAAGCATACTGAACAGAGGCCCTTTAAATAATAAGTGATGACATCACTATTCTGAGACTGTATCCTGTCTCACATGGATGATGCACACCAGTCTGCCCATAAAAGGAAGTGCAGGAAATGAGCAGCATCCCCCACAATGCACCATAGTCAGAAAGAGAGGTGAGTAAAATGGCTGCCAGCAGCACATGGCAAACAAAACAGGGGAAAAACCCTGACACTCACTTGCCCCTGTAATAAAATCTACTTGGGGAGAACCAAAAGAAAAATTAAAACTAGATTTTGGGAACCCACATATAATAGAAAAGGTGTGTTCAAACATAGTGTAGTAGATCATTTTAAAGAATTTCACAATAGTGACCCCCTAGGACTTAGAATTATGGTAATTGATGGGATCCCAAATATAGGAGGAGGTATCAGACTAACTAAATTGTGGAGAAAAGAATCCTTTTGAATAACTGCATTATAAAGTGTGCATCCTAGGGATCTCAACATTAATCTAGATCTGGCAGGCTTCTCTTAGAGCTATATAATAAATATATTATCTAATGTGGTTCTTTGTATAATATATTATTCCTTGTATTTTTAGTGTGTTTTTTATAGTCCAATAGAGAAAATGATGGTTAGGTTGTATACTTAGGTATGAAAGAAATGGGCTCATATCACTATTTAGTCTGGATTCCAATAATAATTTGTTTGTTCTCAAAGGGACACTGTAACATATGCCTGCCTGATATCACTGTCCCTTTACGACTGCCTTCCCTGCTACTGATATTCATACTGTGGGGGCAGTATCTGCATTCAACTTACCTGCCAAATTAACAAATCATTCATGCACCTGATTCCCTCAGCTTCCTTTTAAATCTTCTCAGGCCCAATGTGCATTGCATTAGTTGAAGTTTTGTTCCAGAAACAACAGAGGTCTGTGACTGTTTCCATTATGGATTTTACCAGCATATACAAACTACAGCCTTTCCTTCAAGCTATGCTTAAAATCATCTAATCACAAGTATCCATATAATTCCTTTTTTTTCCTGGACTCTGCTACTTAATCTCTGAACTATTTCTAAATGGCAACAATGCATTGGTTATAATCTCTCAAATTGCTACAACAACATCATACTCAAAACTTTACAACTTTTTTCTGCTACAAGTTATCATAGTTTAAATATCCTCCTGCAAGCATGTTAATCTATTCAGTTTAACTGTTCAGTTTAACAGTTCTCCTGTGGTTTTCCAATATATGCACAATCAGTATTTAATGCCTTAAACTTGCAATTTGTCTATGACCTGTGCAACTCTGCGTACAGCTGCAAATACTTTTAAGTACTGTGAACCTGCAGTAAGTCTTTTCATCCATGAGTCACAACCTTTTACCAGTTTACTCTGAAGCCTGAACATCTTACATTGCTATATTTATTTCATGAATGCTGCAGCTACTCCTATTAACCATTAGTCACAGTATCAATTTATTTTTCCATTGAAGTCACAATATATTATATTCATATGCTTTACTCTTTATGATTTCTACAATAACTTCTTGCAACTATGATCCACAGAATATCATCTATCCACATCCAGGATACTCTTCCCCGGGTCAGGGGTCGCTGTCTCCAATTCCCTACCACTGCCCCGAGGGTCTGTGTCTGAGCGCATATACACCGGAACCTGACAGACACTGAACCAAATTTTTTTCTTTTGTGATTCAGATAGAGCATGCAATTTTAAGCAACTAATTTACTCCTATTATCACATTTTCTTCATTCTCTTGGTATCTTTATTTGAAAAGCAAGAATGTAAGTTTAGATGCCGGCCCATTTTTGGTGAACAACCTGGAATGTTCATGCTGATTGGTGGATAAATTCACCCACCAATAAACAAGTGCTGTCCAGGGTTCTCAACCAAAAATTGTCTGGCTCCTTAGCTTAGATGCCTTCTTTTTTAAGTAAAGATAGCAAGAGAATGAAGAAAAACTGATAATAGGAATAAATGAGAAAGTTGCTTAAAATTGTGTTCTATCTGAATCACAAAAGAAAAAATTTGGGTTCAGTGTCCCTTTAAATACCTATTTGTACATGACATAGAATTCCCTACTATTTATTTCTAAACAAATCACACATGTTATAAGTTAGCATGAAGCCAGGAGCAATATATGTACCATTAGCGCTCTGTGACGTAATCTTGGATTTGCTTCTTGTGCACTCTGGAACAAAAGTAACTAAGAAGAAATTGCTTGTTAAAATAATTATGTGATTTTTGCATAAATAGTCATTCTAGCAATCTGTCCTTTTTTAAATTTACATGGGCATGTTTCTAATAATCGTTATATGTCAATTGTGTGTGCAATATGTATCACTCTTGGACCTGGCAATGAAGTATGCGGCACTATAGCCGGCTTCCCCTACATCATTTCCAGTCTCAGTATTTTTAAACAAAGCTTACACTGAATAGGGATATACCATATAGGTATTAACCCCTGAAGAAGTCTGCACGGTATATGCAGACGAAACGCGTAGGCTTTTTGGTTAAGCTTTGTGACCTTCTAATGTGCATTCACAAATTATTCAGATTATACAGCTATTTGAAGCCTTGAAGCAGACCGCTGCTACCTAATACAGCCACAGGACTAACCGGAACGAGCAGCACCGTATTTTAAAGGGACAGTCTACACCAGAATTGTTATTGTTTTAAAAGACAGATAATCCCTTTATTACCCATTTCCCAGTTTTGCATAACTAACACAGTTATAATAATATACTTTTAACCTCTGTGATTATCTTGTATCTAAGCCTCTGCAAACTGCCCCTTTTTTCAGTTCTTTTGACAGACTTGCAGTCTAGCCAATCAGTGCCTGCTCCCAGATAACTTCTCGTGCACGAGCATAGTGTTATCTATATGAAATACGTGAACTAACACCCTCTAGTGGTGAAAAACTGTTAAAATGCAATCTGAAAGAGGTGGGCTTCAAGGTCTAAGAAATTAGCATATGAACCTCCTAGGTTAAGCTTTCAACTAAGAATACCTAGGGAACAAAGCAAAATTGGTGATAAAAGTAAATTGGAAAATTGTTTAAAATTACATGCTCTATCTGAATCATGAAAGTTTATTTTGGCCTAGACTGTCCCTTTAAGAGACTGCATCCCTGTACCTGATGAACTGTCAACGGTAAGGTGTTAATGGAGTGGTATCCTGGCCGGAAGCTGTGTAAACGTCTGATGTTTCTGTGATATGCTTCTTTCGGTTTTTAATCTTTTAAGTGCAATTTTAGCAGGATTGTGCCTGTATTCAAAGATTACCCACTACCATGAATTGGGCTGCGCTGTGTGTTTTTTGTATTGTAGTGGTATGGCATTTGATGTTAATAGCAACCATTGCTAATATTTGGAATCATTAACTTAAAAAGTACTAAGCAAACTGTAAGAGACAATAACTGGTATAAAGAACAATTTAACATCTAACAGCTGTTGCTAATTCATTATTGGCAACTTTGTAAACTCTGCCTCAATTAATATTTCTCATTCAATCCAGTGACACAACCAAGTGTTAAGGGGCGCCAATGAGGTTTAAATAGATTTGGTGAGCCACTCTGCCATGACATTGTTTATATATAAGAACTCACATGCCTGGGATCATTTTGTTTTATTGTCATATTTTGTTCTCCTAGGAGCATGTTAATGCAATGCTATAAGATACTTTAACAATAAGAGATAATATTTTTGTTCCATTGTTAATATGTGCTTCAATAGGTAAGTGGGTAGTGATGTTTTGTATTCTAGAATAAGAACATTTTATTTTTAATTGTGTGACTATTGTGAGGAAACAGAAAAATGTGTTAATTCTCTTTTATTGGAGGCCAAGGATGAGAGTTTTACAAATTCAGACAAAACATTTTCTGAATAATGTTTTTCCCCAGGCTATTAAAATAGCAAACAGGATACTTCTTTTATTACACTGATGGTATGATAAATTACACTTTGTCACTCTTTGTAAATATATTTGATTATATTTTTACACTGCTGACTATATTTGTTTGTTCAATGTCATCTGATACCTTTGCCCCATGAAGAATTCCTTGTATATTTTTCTTTTTGTATATTTAGCAAATAAATGATTATATTCTATTTTTTAATGGTTACTATTTTTTATTCTGTGTTTTTTGTTATTTTTTTGCTTTGAGTGATATTTTTAAATGACAACTAATTTGGTGTCCATTTGTGAGTATATTTTATTGGTTTAGGGAATCCTTTTGATATATGTGATAGTGTGTGGCGGTATTTTCTTAAGCTCTCTTTTTGTTTTTTTTACAGAGATTTGTATCCTGAGATATTATCTTCTAGGGACACAGATTACATTTATGTCCTGGGGAAATGTGTTTAATGATGGAACTAGAGGGGTATAAATGGCACTCATCTTACAAAGTAAAACAAAACAATAAAAACATCTGGAGACTGGGAATGTAGAGACTTGAGCAACAGTTACGGTTTAGCAGCCTCATGGTCTGTCAGCAAATAAGAGAAACACAGCAATATTAAGCCTTGATTAGTCATCAGTTTGGCTCCTCATTGGTTGGTTCTCATCAAAAAAGCTCATAATGAGTTTAGCATTAAGATTACATTACTCCCGGATTGCAACTATGTCTACCCTGCAGCCAATAAGCTTGCAGCCTGTGTAGGTAATATGCTTACTGGGATGAAATTTTAGTAGAGTGTCAGCGTCTACCTTAACTGGTCCTTGTAATACATCAGAAACATCCCTTTCCCTTTGTCCATGGTAAAAGTTTATCACTTTAAATGTTCTTGTGTTTAAACCCAACATTGGGATACGGGCGACAAACGTTATGCTAAATTACTAAATATAGTTTAACATATCTCCCACTACCCCATTTATGAAGCGGTCGATTAAGCTTTGGGGCTTGAGTGCTACGGGTTTGCGTGAGCGGACCTAAATTTAAGTAGCTGGAGTCTTAAGACCTCTGCACCACCTCAAGGCTTGGGAAGTTAAATCATCCGAATCAGATTCAATTGGGATGATTGAGAAGCCCTGCAACTGCCTTTGCTAGAGTAGGGGTCGCAGCTGCACAAGCAATTGCTTGCACAATGTTAAATGTGGGCAGGGCTGCTGCCTACTGACTGCTCACTGTGATCCCCGGCAGACAAGGCTTCCAGAGGCAAACCTTGTCCATCCGGGTTTTAGTAGATGGGGCTCATAACTAAACAGGAACCTTGCCCATCCCAACTTTAATAAATGGGGCCCATAACTAAACAGGAGCCTTGTCCATTTGGGCTTTAATAGATGAGACCCATAACTAAACAGTAACCTTGTCCATCCCAATATTAATGAATGGGGCCCAAAACTAAACAGGAACATTGTCTATCCCAGCTTTAATAAATGGGGCCCATAACTAAACAGGAGCCTTGTCCATTTGGGCTTTAGTAGATGGGGCCCATAACTAAACAGTAACCTTGTCCATCCCAATATTAATGAATGGGGCCCATAACTACACAGGAACATTGTCTATCCCAGCTTTAATAAATGGGGCCCATAACTAAACCAGAACATTGTTCCTCCGGCTTTAATAGTCCCCATAAGTAAATTGGATTTAAAATTACCATGCAATAGGTTTCAAATCCATAAAATTAATTCAGTAGACTATTATTATTATAATATTTTATTACTTCAAAGAAAACAGTACTGTTTTTATCACCCAAAAAATATTTGTAGTTTAGATTTAATTTTTTTTATTCTTAGGTCATTTACATTTGAACAAGGCCCTATTTCAGCTTTTTTAAAGAGCTTTAGAACTAATTGACGCCTGTCTTTAATACATGTTAAGGCAATAATTATGGTAAATCAGCCTTCGGGAACATGACACTAAAACGATTACAATCTGTATAGATTATAACTTTCAAAGAAAAGCAGTAGACTTGTTTAGCATAATACATACTGGATAAAAGAAATGTAGAAACTGATTTTCTGATTTTTACAGTTGCTCCCCTGTAGCTAAACCATCTATATTTTTTTTACAGTTTTCTTTATGGTTGTCCAATATGTTAGTGTTCAACAAATTGTTATACTTTGGAAAATGGAGAAAGGTCTAAGTTCAAATTTTACTTACAGCAAACCATTTATTTCTCTCTACTTTTTTTCAAATGAAACCTTTAGGTTGAAAAAGATAGCTTTAGGCTGACAGCATAAATTACATTTAATAACTAACCATCTTTCAAGCCTGCTAGAAAATGTAGTTGCTCTTCGAGGTCTTATTAAAAATTCCTTTCAAATCTGTTTTGTCCATATTAACACAGTGCATCATTTCTGTAGAGTTAGTGTTCATCTGAATATATTAATTTTTATCAAGGACAGAGGAATATTCTTTTATATGGTTAACAGTACATGTAACCCTTTAGCAACCAAGGTGGGGAAAAAAGCAGATTTTCTTGTATAATATTATTAATGAGTACAGTGAACATATCAAGAGCCAGATTAAGAGTTTTCACGCGTTGGATGTAGCACTTGTATAACAAGTTGAAGGTAAATGCGATTCCTTGAGAGCAATTTAATTTAATGTGTGTAGGGATAGCCCGACACACATCAAAAATACATTTATGTATGTATATGTGTATAAATGTATTTACAGATTTTTAAACACATATAAACACATAAATACATATGTACACACATTTAGACATATATATATATATATATATACACACATGTTAAAGCATATTTTTGCAATATTCATTTTTAATAAAGTGCTATACTGTGTATTTACTATAAATATTTCACATTCCAATGTTCTGAACAAAATTTGATATATCTGTATATATCTATATTATATTTATATATATATAAATATATATATATATATATATATATATATATATATATATATATATATATATATATATATATATAAATAAATAGAACACATTCTTCTTTGTGAAGAACATCAGAATGTGAAATATTCATCATTTCGGTCAGTTAGAACACTTATGAAAATGCAATCGGGTTTGCGTACAAGTAGGGTGTTTTTTCCACTTTTCTTGCTCCATTGACTTCTATGGAAGGAAATGTTAATGCAATCGCGATAGTCTTACTATTTTCTTTCAACTTGTAATATGAACTCTACCCATTGCGTGCAAAAAAGCTTACTTCTAGGGGAGTTAGCGTGTGAGCGGGAGCAATAAATACCACTATACCTGTAATCTGGCCCTAACTTGGAAGATTACTAGATTTCAGGAAGGTATAAAGATAAAGAGCCTATGGGCCCCATGTTTTAAAAGGCATGCAGACATCTTCTCAACTTGAGAAACTGTCCACACACCTTTGCTGCATACGGGCAGCGGATCTGTTTGTCCGCTGGCCGGCATGCAGCATTAACACTCCACTGAGTGTATAATGCCCGACCCCTTCACTCGCTTGACTAATCATAGGAGAGAAGGGACTGTCAATCACTAAGAATGAACAAGCTCTCAATGATTTCTTTTCATCACCTCAGAGGTGGCGAAGAAGAGTGTAAGAAACAGTAGTCTAATGACCGCTGCTTCTTACATTGTGGGAAGCAGGCTCGCAAGTGCAAAACTTCACCGCAAGGGGTCCGGAGCAACTTTCACAGCTTTGTACATGTAGCCCTATAAGTATTGCCAAGAGGTGGGCTGAAACACGTTAGACAGAAAGTTTGAAACATGTATATACCCTTTTTTCTAAAGATTCCATCCTCCCTTCCATAGTTTTTCCCACTCATCTTGTTATATAAATTGTCTAAAACCCCATCAACCATGATGAATATGTAATGAACAGTTATACTGTCAAACGCAAGAGCAAATAAAACCTGTGCACAATAAATACCTTAGAACAGATGATTCTACCATTATTAGTCACTATTTAAAATAATAGATTTCCATGCTCATTCAAAGGTATAACATTTATGTAATTCATAACTTCAAGTTCACTTTTAATCCCTTGTTTTCTGCTGATGACATCATGCATGGTATTATTTGTGGTCTAAAAACATATGACATAAAGGTTATCATAAATTAAATAAATCAATGCATCATCAATCATATTCAAAATGGCTTTACCTATGACATCGCTAATCACACATGAAAATTCTGAACCAACAACTGGGGTGATATTTTATGAAATCATTCCACCAATGCTGTTTATCACCTTATACTAATGAAACACAATCCTTTTACCAAATTACACAATTGTGTATACCAGTAAAGGTAGTGCTAGATTTCCTAAAGATTATGGTCTCTAGTTTATGGCAAACCCATTGGACCTTCCAAAGTGCTAAACGTTATAGAAACTAATAGTACATACAAAGACTAATTAAAAATGGAAGTTAATCTCAAAGATACAATAGGTAACATCTGCATAGCCCTTACACATACATACAGCATGCATTTATTAAGTCTATAGTCATAAATGCAGTTTTACAACTTTTTATCCTATAAAAAACAAAATATATTGAATATAAATATAATTTTAATAGCATTATATATAACCACACAAAGGGATAGATTGCAACTTCAGAGCTCTGCTTAACTGTTACGCTTGACAACACTTTTAAAAGTACAGTTAAGGGGCGGAGTCAGTCCACGCTGGAAGATGGCCACACATTAGAAGGGCTCCCAATCCCCACGAAGGCTAAACATAGCTAACTGGGTATATTCCCTCCTGCATCCCCCCCTAATCATTACAGCCTAAAAATAGGGGACATACTGTAGTATCAGTGGATTCAATCAAACTGCTAAAAAATATCAGCCCGGCAGCACAAATAGCTGGAAGTCAAGCGTGGGATATCAACCTCGATCCTACAACCGGGCCTCATCAGGCGTGTTTTGCAAGAAAGCGGATAAGGCAACATCGATCAAGGTGCTTATCGACTATGCACTTCGATGTGATCAGTGGCAACAGAGGAGACACTCAGACTGTCAAAGTTTAATAGTTCTGTAACACAGACAACCGAAAGAAAGGTGCGGACTACCAACCTTGATTTTGTAACTGTGCCACACTAGGCAAACCTCACAGGGAAGAAATCAAGGTAGAGGTGATAAAAGAATATAATGACCACACACTATGTACACAAACCTATAACAAGCACTGATCAGCAACCCTAGTGCACACAAAATCATCCTAATTCCTCAGGCTAAGTAACGGCACTCCCCAGAGTACAGGCCTATAATCAGCCATGGCCACACATATACTTAAACCCAGGACCAGAAGATTAACATAGCGGGAAGGCATTAAAAAGCTGAGCAAACACCCCTGAGCAAGCATATACCATAAAGTAACCTCTGACAGGTTCTTCAAGGTAAATATATTTAAGCATAAATCCCATTTAAAATCTCTAGTTATTTGGCCCCTCAAACAAATCGACATAGTTACATCTTTTGAACTAACGATAAGGGACAGCTTGTTAGTTCACCACAGTGGTGAGAACACTGGCACCTCATAAATACTTGCCTCATTAGAAATTAACTGTTTAGAGCTATAATGTTAAGCTCTTCCTTTCCTTGCTTTAACACATTGAGATCTAAGCAGATGAAACTTTCTCCCACATTACAGTACAAAGACAGTGTGTGATGCCTTGCAAAAGGCAAAGTAAATCTGAGAAAACAACAACTTCTATCTATCTATTGGGTTCTTGTTAAACGAGGCTATTCACCCATACGGGTCTCAAGGCGATGAGGGTTGCAGTTCAGTCGAAGAGCAAGGTCTTGAGGTCCTTTCTGAACTTAGTTAGGGTGGTAGCTTGTCTGAGGTGCAGCGGTGTTCCAAGTCTTGGCTGCCAGGTGAGAGAAGGATCTGCCACCTCCTGTGGTTTTCCTGATGTGGGGGATAACTGCGAGGGCTTGGTCAGCCGATCACAGTTGTCTGGCCCGGGTGTAGAAGGTAATGCAGTGGTTCAAGTATTCAGGACCGATGTTGTGGAGGGCCTTGAATGTGTGGGTGAGAAGCTTGAAGGTTATTCTTTTGTTGATGGGGAGCCAGTGCAGGTCCTGCAGGTGTTTGGTGATGTGGCACTTCCAAACCTCTTAGCCAATATTTCAAACCTATTGAAGCACAAACAGACACAAGAGATATGGCTAATAGACAACTCAACACAGCTTCACAAGTCCACCAAGCTGAAACACCATCAATACCATTTGTAACTAAAAGTGATAAACAACTTATATCATCAAAAGAAGATATTAAAAGTGTCATGCAAGAAATGAGGAATCTCTTTGGAGAACTTGGCAAGGATTTAAGCGCCTTAGACCACAGGGTCTTATCAATAGAAGAAAACAAAGATTTAATGACAGCGACACTTCAGAGAACTACAAATGAAATACAGAATCAAGCGGACAAACCAATTCATTACAGAAAAAATAGAAGACTTGGATAATCGATGCCGAAGGAACAACATTAGAATAAGGGGTGTCTCAGAAACTGTACAGCCTCCGGTGATAGAGGGATACCTCCAGGCCTTATTCAAAGTTTTAAAAGTAAATTCTTCAGCACAATATATTCCCACTGAAAGGGCACACAAGGCACTAAGACGAAAGCACTCCTCTAAAGCCCACCAAGAGACATAAAAGTAAGGTTCTTGAGTTACAAAGACAAGGAGGAACTTCTCCATTGCGCCAGAGCAAAGCACCCTATTTACCATGCAAGGGAAGAAATCCATCTGTTCACAGACCTATCACCAGCAACCCTTAAGAAAAGAAGAGACCTGGCTCATATCACATCAAATCTCAGAAGGAAAAAAAAATACAATACAGATGGGGATTTCCAATTTCCATAATTGCATCTCATAATAATAAAACAGTAATTTACAGACCAGGATCTGACCTCCATCTCTTCTACAGAAAAGTTTAACTAAAAGAAGCAACAGACGAAGCATCAAACCTCATCAACAGTGATGAAATGACATAGAATTCATCACCAAATTTCTCAAACATGGAAGAAAACTAATGGTTACAGTGACTCCAACATAGATGGGACTATTTGTCCTTTCTCTGTATCCTTTCAAATGTTTATACCTAATATATAATTTAATTATCTGTTTACAGTTAACAGTTTATAAATGTTTTAAAGTTTATTACAAAAAGGTTATGTACACAGGTTTATCCTATCTCAATGTGTCAATGTTAGCAGTTTGTTTACAGGAATAAATGTTTTCCTTTATTAGCGGCCCTCCGTACTCAATTGCATAGAATAGGTATATGACAAATACAGATAACCAACCCCTAGAGATTCAAACACCCTTTTATTTTTAGATTAGAGGGATCAAAGTTATTCTATAAGAAAAAAAAAAGAATATATCGTAATAAAACCCTCCCTTAGTCTCATAAACCACCTCTAACAAACCTGAAATGTGTCTGGAAGACACCACTAAGGAAATACTATAAAGAATTGATAAAATAAAAGGTTTTCCTCTAGACAATCTCCCCAGCTCATACCTTCCTCTACCCTCTCCTCCCATATTACCCCTCCAATCCAACACCCTCTCCCTCTCCTTATGCCTTTCCATGCCTAAAATAAATAACATCTAATAGATCTATAATCTTTTAGCCAGAAATGGGGATACTACCTCTAATAGAATTAGAACTAATCAGATCAGCCTGATCAGTAGAATTGTGTGTACTGTTTACGGTATATTGGCTTTGTCTTACAACTCTGTCTGCTCCAGCATTGTTTATTCACACAACAACTTTTTTTCTTTTCCTTTCTCTCGTCTCACCTCTTAAACTGCACACACTTTCATTTCAAGACCACTCTCTCAATTTAACCACTATAAACGCGAAAGGCCTAAACAGTCCTGGTAAATGGTCAATAGCGTTTAGGTAACTAAACAAATTAAATAGCCAAATCCTGATGATACAGGAAACCCATTACCAGAAAGGGAAAGAACCAAAATGTGTCGCGCTCGGCTGAGCAGGTTTAGGGGAATGGACCATTATCAAGGTGATGAGTGAAATTCAGTATACCAGAATAGAAACACAGAGCAAAGAAAGTCTTTTCTAGAACAAACTTTACTGAAAATAATGCAAGGAAACAAGAGGCAAAACAATACGAGGTATAATCCAACCTGATAGACAAGCAAAAGTCTTTTGAAAAAGAACACTTTAAGCAGAAGTCCTTCAACAAACACAGACTACCCCTGCAGGGACTGTTTGTGAAAGTTCTTCAACAAACACAGAATACCCGTACGGGCACTGTTGGTTTCAGAATTAAAGGAGAGCATACACTGGTATCATAGCAGGGGAATTGGGTTTCAGAATCAAGGTGAGCATACTCAATTATCACATCAAGGGTACTTGGTTTCAGGATCAGGTAGGCATTCTCAGGTATCACATCAATGGTACTTGGTTTTAGGATCAGATGAGCATACGTCAGTATCCCAGCAAAGGATCGTGGTTTGAGGAACAAGCTGAGCAAACACCAGCATCACAGCAAAGGAAAGTGGTTTCAGGAACAAGCTGAGCATACGCCAGTATCACAGCAAGGAAACGTGGTTTCAGGAAAAAGCTGAGCATACGCCAGTATCACAGCAAGGGAACGTGGTTTCAGGAACAAGCAGAGCATATGCCAGTATCACAGCAAATGGAACATGGTTTCAGGAACAAACTGAGCATACACCAGTATCACAGCAAGGGAACGTGGTTTCAGGAACAGGCTGAGCATACACCAGTATCACAGCAAGGGAACGTGGTTTCAGGAACAGGCTGAGCATACACCAGTATCACAGCAAGGGAACTTGGTTTCAGGAATAAGCAGAGCATATGCCAGTATCACAGCAAGGGAACTTGGTTTCAGGAACAAGCAGAGCATATGCCAGTATCACAGTAAGGGAACTTGGTCTTAGGAACAAGCTGAGCATATGCCAGAGTCACAGTAGAGTTGTTTAGACTCAGCAGTCAGATAAACAGAGTTCTTACATAGTATCAGTAGCCAAGTAAATATACAGGTACTCACAGAAGAAGTGTTTAGTCTCACAGCAGAGACACTTGGCTTCAGGATACAAGTGTTACAGTAGAGTTGCTTAGACTCAGCAGCCAGATAAACATACAGTTCATACAGCAGTGGTGTGAGCAGCCAGGTAAGCTTGCAATTTTCACAGCAGAGGTGATAAGCCACAGCAGTCAAGTAAGCATACAGGTACTCACAGAAGATAAATTGCTGTAACAGGCTGAAGACACAGGATACTAGAGATTTGTCAGAATACAAGCCAAGGGTCTGCAACCAGGAAAGCTTTCAAAAAGCAAAATGAGAATCCAGAAGAATGGTCAATCAGCAAGCCGAGTTCAGAAGCCAGAAATCCACCAAGACAGGAATTCAGGAAGCAGAACAGAGGCACAAACAAAGGAAATCAATCAGAATGTCAAGGCAGGAAGTGAAAAGTGAAGCAGCCTTTTATAGCAGAGCTGATTACAAACTACCTGCAGCTGACAAGCAGGTGGAGCCAGAGAACAATGCACTGTAGGTAACAGGCCTCATAAGGCTGCAAACATAAACAAATACCTCTGGTGGCGCAGAAAAAGAGAAACAGACTGGAAATCAGAAGTCCCAGGTTCAAATCCAGGCACAACCATGACAGTACCCCCCTCCTAAGGACGCTCTTTGAGCGGCCTTACCTTCTTCATATCTTAGAAGGTCCACTTTAATGACCAGAGTCCCATCAGAAGCAAGGAAACATCCGGATGTATAGCTTTACTGAAAAGAGTCCCATTATAAGCAAGGATACAATCATGAGGTATAATGTTGGTTAATGGGCCTTTCTGAAGAAAGTACTGGCAAAGAGCTGCAACAATTGTGCTTTGAGATTTAGATTTAATTCTGAAGCTTTTAGATAGATGACCATGATTCCAACTCCTGATTGCAGCTTGGGGCTCTGACTCTTCAGAGTCTGAACATACAGAAATTGTAGAGAAACCATCTGAATCCTCTTCCTCTGTGCCAAAGGATACTGTGGGTGTTAAGGTTCCAGCTAGAACTGGCAATACATGATTCACAGGGTTTTTTTAAGGTTGAGGAAACAGATGAACTGCACTCCTGTTGGTGACTGGATGTATCGGAATCCTGCTGGACAGAGGGTACAGAGACTTTCAAGGGTGGAGTATGCAACCTGACCTCTGCCATTTTTGTTGTTGTTGCTAACAAAGAACTTATTGGAAGCACACATTATGGTTATTCCCAAACCGGGTATGCCGGCCACAAGCCCTGAGAATTTTAGACCCATATCCTTGATAAACACAGACATGAAGATCTTAGCTAAAATACTAGCAAATCGATTAAACAAATATTTACCTAGCATGATATCTAACGATCAAGTGAGGTTTGTCCCTGGGAGAGAGGCTAGGGACAACACCACCAAAGTTTTAAAATTAATAAATCATGCAAAGATAACAGGGATCCCATTGGTCCTGTTTTCGACTGATGCAGTGATGGCCTTCAACAGGGTGAGATGGTCTTTTCGGGCAATGGAAGCAATGGGGATACCAGAGGCCTTTCTAAATATGTCAATGGCACTATACTCCAATCCGAACACAAAAGTTAGAGTAAATGGCACACTGTAAGACTCATTCTGTATAAGCAATGGAACCAGACAGGGTTGTCCTCTCTCTCCCCTAATTGCTATATCCATTGAAGTTTTGGCCCAAAAAATTAGAAAAAAACAATCAAATTAAAATGAATAAAAGTAGGTGACACAGAATATAAACAAGCATTTTATGCAGGTGACATTCTGTTTACCTTGACGGACGCTGGGACTTCCATCCCTGAATGATTAGAGGAAGTGGGATCATACGGAAAAATATCAAACTTTCAACTCAACTTGACTAAATCAGAACTCTTAAACATCAACATACAACAGCATCACATACAAAATTGAGAAATAACTATGATATAAGAATCACACAAAATAAATTCAAATATCTAGGAATATATTTAATCACATCTCTTCATGACCTCCATAAATATAATTACCTGACACTTAAAAACAACATTACCCGTGACCTATCAACATGGAAGAACAAACCGCTATCCTGGCTAGGGATCATAGGGGGTCATAAAAATGAATGTTCTTCCACAAATCATTACATTCTACAAACATTGCCGATATCACTTCCCGAGGGATATCTTACCCAATTACAAAAAACAACTGAGCAATTTATCTGGGAAGATATATAACCTAGAATCCCAAGAAGAACTATGTATTTACCAAGGGACATAGGTGGGCTAGGAATACCAAATCTAACAGCTTACAGAAGAGCAATTACACTTCAACATATTGTAGAATGGTCTCACAATACTAATCACAAGGCCTGGGTCCGCTTAGATAGAAAATCTTCAAACAAAACAATGTTAGCTCCATGGCTTGGGTTCCCCGACAAAAGACCCAAGAACTTAAAAAAATACCTAATGACAGAATGGGATACAATAATACCCAAGTATCATCTAGACATTCTCCTCTAACACCAATTATTGAAAATACCGAGCTCCCCTACTGTCAGTTGGGATTGCGCATAAAACAACCATACAGCTTAAGAGTATGAAAGAGATGGAGATCATAATATTTAAAAATATCATCTCCTACCACTCTTTACCCTGAATAGCTAATGTTTGGACCTTGAGAAAAAAGGAAGACCCTCAAGAAGTAAAAATGATTAAAACTAAAAATTATACATGCTCTCTTTTGTAATTTTATTACTATTGACCCTGCAAATCTATATTTTTAACCTCTACAGGTGAAGTAATTCAGTCCAAGGCGGAACCCATAGCTGAGACAATCACCAGTGCTAGTTGCACAGCTGGGTGGTGTGACTACTGACATTGATTTGACTGTTGATTGAACCCCTTTGCAAGAGTTAAATACATAGATTTGCAGGGTCAATAGTGATAAAATTGCATGCCTTAAAGGGACAGTCAACACCAGAATTTTTGTTGTTTAAAAAGATAGATAATCCCTTTACTACCCATTCCCCAGTTTTGCATAACAAACTGTTATATTAATACACATTTTACCTCTGTAATTACTTTGTATCTATGCCTATGCAAACTGCCCCCTTATTTTCAGTTATTCTGACAGACATTTTAGAAAATCAATTCTGACTCCTAGGTTACTTCAGGTGTGTGAGCTCAATGTTATCTATATGACACACATGAACTAACGCCCTCTAATGGTGAAAAACTGTCAAAATTCAATCCGATTAGAGGCGGCCTTCAAGGTCTAAGATATTAGCATATGAACCTCCTAGGTTTAGCTTTCAACTAAAAATACCAAGAGAACCAAGCAAAATTGGTGATAACAGTAAATTGGAAAGTTGATTAAAATGATATGCCTTATTTAAATCATGAAAGTTTATTTTGGACTTGACTGTCCCTTTAACAAATGAGAGCATGTAATTTCTTCACAATAATGGCCCTTTAACACATCCTTACTCTGTAAAGGCCTTTTTATGGATATTAATAGATTGATCGGCAAGCTTTTTATGCAAAGAAAATCTTGAAAACCTACTATTATGAAAAACAACGTTATAGCCAGGGGCAAAACTACAGGGGGTGCAGAGGGTCGCAATTGACCTGCCACTACCTGCACTGATATCATGTGAGTGTGACATGATGCTTCACTAGTGTCTAACTACAGGGGTTAGTCTTTCTGTTTTACCCATTGGTGTTTATGTGTGTATGTATGTATGTATGTGACTGTGTGTGTATTTATGCATGTATGTATGTGTATTTTTGTGGAGCCAGCAAGTTACAGACCTTGTTACTACAGCATGGGGGAAGGGGGTAAACGGTGTAACTATACAGTACCACTATATACAGTATGGGGGGCTGGACTATGTCACAGACTACTGTGGTCACTTTACAAAGTACTGGGGGGGGGGTAGGGTCAGGCCAGCCATCTCACCGGCAGATTACAGACTGTGTCACTGACTCGCTTTATACAGTACTGGTGGGTTAAACAGTGTCACTATATACAGTAATAGGGGGTTAGACCATCTCACAGACTGTGGGCACAGGGTACCTCCTTTTGCAGACATGTAATCTGATTGACATTTTTCTTCTGTGTTAAATGTAAAAAAAAAAAATATGTATCAAATTCACTTTTTTTGGGTGGGGGGTGGGGGCACCTTAGATTCTTGCACCTGGGCCCTGTGGTTTATAGTTACGCCTGTGGTTATAGCAACTGATGATATGCCCAAAGCTAATAAAGATTTTTATGTGCCTTTCTTACAAGAATGTTTTATTACAGAATACTCCAAATTTAACTTATAAAATAACAGTTTGTTTGTCAAGATTGTTTTTACTAAAGGTACAGCAATGGGAACCTAATTCATATTATTAAGTTAACTTATATTTGAGACTTTCTGTGCAGCTATGGGTCTATGGCCACTTCCATTAAGTGAATTTGGTTTTCCATTTGTCTATTGCATGTTCTTTATACAGAAAGAAACAGAAAAAAATTACTGAATTCTATCAATTGTTCCAGATTTTGGTCTTACATATTTACCTTAAACATGCATAAATCTCAAATTGATTGGATCTTACTTTTTGTTTTTAGTACCTCAAAACAAAATGAATCAAAACATTTTTAATCAAAACCGTAGACACCAACAATTTCTTAAGTGCGTAATGGAAAACTCTCCAGTCAGACACTGGTTACTCACACCGAACGTGTGGGGGACTGGGTAGGAAAACTACAATACCCAAAATAGACTTGTGACGCCCCTACATTGGTTGGATCACACTGCAAATGCAACAAAAAAACAAAAAGGAGTGTCTGTCAAAGTCTTAAAAGATTACAAATACACTTGCAAAAACATGGTACAGAGTATGTCTACATAACTTTTAAGAACCAGAGAGTTATAGAGCAGGGGCTTTCTGGGAATGAGAGCTTAAAGGGACACTGAACCCAATTTTTTTCTTTTGTGATTCAGATAGAGCATGCAATTTTAAGCAACTTTCTATTTTACTCCTATTATCAATTTTTCTTCGTTCACTTGCTATCTTTATTTGTAAAATAAGGCATCTAAGCTTCTTTTTTGGTTCAGCCTCTGAACAGCATTTTTTTATTGGTGGATTAATTTATCCACCAATCAGCAAGAACAACCCAGGTTGTTTACCAAAAATGGGCTGGCATCTAAACTTACATTCTTGCATTTCAAATAAAGATATCAAGAGAATGAAGGAAATTTGATAATAGGAGTAAATTTGACAGTTGTTTAAAATTTCATGCTCTATCTGAATCAAGAAAGAAAAAAATTGGGTTCAGTGTCCCTTTAAGGGACATGTAATAAAAAAACAGAAATGTTCATAAAGGCCACAACAAGATTTATTTTATAGCGGACAAGTCCCTTTTTAAAAAAAACAAAATTAAGTATATATATATATATATATATATATATATATATATATATATATACACACATTATATATATATATATATATATATATATATATATATATATACATACATACACACATACACACATATATATATATATATATATATATATACATACATACACACATACACACATATATATATATAAACACACACTGTATATATAGTTTGTCTGTATAGCTAGGTGATCATCATAATGACTGATCACCTAGTAAAAAAAAATTGCTTTTATTTTTACTCTGACACAAGGGGCCTATTTTTAATTACAACCCCTCATGCAACCTTAAATATCCTTCATAACAATTTTGTAAAATGATCACAGTAGCAACTTTGATCATCCTAACTATTGTCAAAATAATAACTGCATATTCTGAATCTGCTGGGCTAGCTGAAAAAATATATACTTTTGTGAGTCACTCACTGAAAAATGACTTACAATAGTGTTTAAATGTAAGCAGCAAAAGAAGTTTAAAAATCAGATGAACACAGGGGTTGGAAAAAAGTTTAGCAGAGAAAGAGTTAATTAATCGTTATTCTTTTTAAAATTGTAATGGTCCTTTATCAAATAAAGTAGAATATGATAAAAGAATAAATAAAAAAAATCTAAGGATTTTAGCCGAGCTTTTTAAAAACATATAATGAGAAACAGATTAAGAATATCATCAACAAGCATTAGTCAATGTATTTCATTGAAAAAGTCACCGACAGAAAACTAACACATATGAGCCCTGATTCAGTTGACACAGAAGGAGGATCAAAGTCTTCGGTGAACAAGGAAACTGTAACACCCAAACAACAATAGGATACTACAAATGAATTACATATAACAGACACCACACATTAATGACCAAAAAAAGCCCCAAATTATGAGCTTTATTTATCATGTGCCAGGTGAACGAGGTTTAATATCATGAACCTCGTTCGCATAGCCTTGCTGATTGTGCAATGCTGCTCCCTGCTTGCTTGCAGCTATTCAAGTGTGAGCAGGGGCTGTCAATCATCCCGATCATATTGGGACGGTTGCAAACCCCACACTTTAGGTGGTGGATAGGTAAAGTAGCTGTGGTCTTAACTAGTGTTCCAGGTTTGCTAAGGCCCCAAAGTTGCATCCACAGCTAAATAAATGGGGCTCTATATCTGATAATGAAGATAATGTAAAAATTATTTAAATATTACATGCAGCAGTGTATGGGACAATCATGTCCTATTGCATTTAGCCATTATTATGCACTGCTTAAAGGATTACTTTCTGTTATAATTTTTAAGCTAAACAACTAACATATTAAAGTTAATAAACATTAATTAAAACCTACTGACCTATATTTTCTCCAAAACAAAGTTTCATAACGTTCTAAAAGTTATATCTTTTATTCGCCGATGATGTCACGTTATCCTTCCCACTATTTTCAGCACTGCATGTTCAAAATACTTAAACCAATAACTTTGTGTTTAAAGCGCCATTTTGAAACCTAGGTATTGTACACGGATTGGTACAGAGCAAAGGATACCCACTGAGTGGGTTTGGAAAACAATTAAATTTGCAGACAAGATTTCTGATATACGGTAGAGATATGTTAATGAAATGCTATTGATAAAAAGCATATTTGGGGTAGTTAGTTAGTAACAGGCATAGAAAATATTTACTTACAGTGGTCCTTTAAGGTGATATTTCCATTAATGATCTAATATATGGGCACCCAAACTTTTTTATATGGAGAGCTTTCACTAATGGTTGGATTGACCAAAAGCCACATTACTTTATATTCACACATAAGTTAAAGATTACACCTCAAAAAAACAACAACTTTAGTGCAGGTCTTGGCAACTGAGCACCCTAAACTTTCTGTTAGCATGGCTGGGTCTCTGGCAATAAGAGAATGGGTCCAGCGCGCGTTAGGATAAGTATTGTAGCTACAGGTGAACTTTTCACCTGTATCTTTGAAACATTTACATTCAGTTTAACAAAAACAAATGTAAATATTTAAATAAAATTCAGTATTTGTTTAGATTCAAAGAAAAACAAATACCGAATAGTGCAGACACCGAATATTTGGGGTAAGAAATTTCCCTGAATATTCAGAACGAAAATTTTGTCCGAAATGAAACTTTTGTGGCTGTACAAGTCTAATGATAATAAACCATACATAGATGATAAACCAACATACTCTGAAAGTTCACAAGTAAGAGTATGAATTCAAACAAGAATTGGCCTACCTAGTCATTTTAAATGGAGCTTGAGTATTAGGAAAATTGTAATATATATCAAATCTTAGACTTCCCCCTATAAGGTTTGCACATTCTTCCATATTAAGTATATCATTATTTCTTCATTCAGCCAATCTACTCTTTGAATACTCTACAAAATCCTCAGTAATGATAAAATGTATTATATGTACCTTGATCTTTGGGGTGGTTGTAGGCTTATTTAATTAAATCCATATTATTAATATAAACTTTATCTACCACATTAATTGCAAGGACTTTATTAAATGGCTTCAAAGATATATATTTTTATTCCTAAGGTCACACTACCTTATCTCAAAAGTGTGACATAAGGATTTCAGATCACATTCAACTTATTTAATTAACTCTGATCTGTAATTGGCTAACCCCACCACAATACATTCAGTAAAAATTAATCTGTTATCTGATCAAATCTCTCCACTGAAATATCTCACTGAGTTATTAGCCTTTTATTATAGCTAAAGTCACGGTCAGCCCAATACCAACTTAACTGTCCCCTCACAACCACCTCAATACCTTCTAACTGATTAACCTAATACTACAGAAACCCCACTACCAGAATACAAGCCTCACTCCATATTGAATCCACTACCCAATTTGACACTCTTGGCGTCACTTACACCCACCAACTCCTTCCATACACTGGGATGAAAAAACAGTTGTACAAGGTATACAAAGTGCACATTACATTTCAGGGTTCCTTCCATTCCCAAAGTGACCCCAAGGTTTCCCATCAGCATTTAACAATTTCTAACTATTCAAACCCCAAACTAGTTTATATCCCAATTAAAACTTATCCTGCTCATTTGATCTCCAAAAATGAGTTTCTTTCTTTAAAGCCATAGTTCTTCAGCTGATGTTACCTGGCTACTAACATGTAACATCCATTTACATCATGCCAATTTGTATAATGTTTTTGTCCTTTACAAATGCTTATTTAATGATAAACAGAATTGACTTTAAACTGTATAATAATGTTGTAGATCCGATTTAGTAGCAGATTCAGGGGCGTATTAAGGCATAGGCCAACAAGGCCGGTGCCTAGGGCAGCATATTTTTAAGGGGCAGCAGAATTTTGAGTCCCTAGGGCCACTCTACTGAACTCAGGGCCAGGTGGCTAAATCAACCAATTACTAATGACTTAAATGGCTGGCCCGGCTATTGCTATCCTATGGGATTGTATGTGGGTGCACATGATGTGGTGACAGTGGAGGCGGAGCTCACTTGCGCAGCCTGGCCTGGACTGAGAGGAAATGCGGTATTCTTCCTGGCTCCACCGCGTGATTGAGACTCACACAGACTACACAGTGCAGTGTGCACTACAACGTGACCACTGTGAAACAGCATATGCCTTTCTCCCTTCAATACATCTTCATTAGGCATTAAAATACTTAAACGGATTAGTCACTAAATACTTGTACATTTACTGTTTGTCTATCTGTCATACATGCAAAGAATAAGTATTTATTGCTGAATCTATACAACTATGTGACTTAAAACACAACTGAAAATATTTTGTATGCATTTAATACATTCAGAAACAATACAAGTATATACTTTATTATGATTGTATCATGTGACTTTATCCCCTAGGATACAATTCCTAAACCTATCATAACTACTGTTGTATTTTTTAAGTACTTATATATATATATATATATATATATATATATATATATATATGTGTGTGTGTGACCAGAGTGAATGCAAGCCCTGGTGAACATCTTTTTCCCCCCCATCTTTTTTACATTTTTTACACCCTGCCCCCAAAATATTATGTCTAAAAAAAGGCCTTAAACCTGGGGTGGGGTGGGGGGGGGGTCAGCAGAATTTTGAGTGCCTAGGGCAGCACAAAACCTAAATACGCCCTTGAGCAGATTAGAATATACACCTCTATATCTTAACAAACATGTAGAATATGTCCCAGATATGTGACCAGTGGTCTGGAATAAGATGATGTTGACCTAAGAGATTAATTTATCTTTATACAAAACTTTGTATTTGTAAGTAATAAAATGCTAATTGTATTTAATGTATATGACATGAAAACTATAACAAATGGGCTTTGGCAATGGTAACTAAATCGTAATTGTACTTTTTTTTTCTTCATAATAGAATTGTTCTGAAAAACTTTACATTAGACATGTACATACTGTGATGAATGTGTGTGCTTTTTAAACTGGGTGGTTGTCCTGCCATTTATAATCCATCCTTCTTAAAGGGACATGAAACCCAACATTTTTCTTTCATCGTTTAGATAGAGAATACAGTTTTAACAACATCCCAATTTATTTCTATTATCTAATTTGCTTCATTGTTTAGATATCCTTTGCTGAAGAAATAGCAATGCACATTGGTGAGCCAATCACATGAGTTTATGTGCAGCCACCAATCAGCATTTACTGAGCCTATTTAGATATGCAACAAAGAATATCAAAAGAATGAAGCAAATTAGAGAATCCATTTATAAACAACATTCCAATTTACTTCTATCTGTATCATGAAAGGAAAAAAATTGTTTTTCATGTCCCTTTAATGCATTTATCCTTGATTTTTTTTAATATACATGGTGAAGTGCATAGACAAATTAGAGGACCTAATCTTTTTATTATAACTTTATATGTACAATATAAACATCACAAATCAGTTGCCATTTTGTATCTGCTCTCTAAGGTATTTGCTACCCAAAAACTGAACATTTCCTCTACATACAATCTAAAATTTGCATAACATTGGGGTTGTTTTATATTATATATGTTTAGTAAAAAAAATGGGAGAAGTATAGCATGAATTAATCTCAAAACGAACTACCCAAAGAACTCATTCTTCTGTGTCTAGATGGCCAGGCCATCCTTTTGAGCAGGGTTAAAAACAAAGTTAATTCAGAATGCCACTGCATTGCACCAGGATAGGCAAGTAGTAACACACTAAGATGATATCTAAGAGCTTCTTGAAAGAGAACTGTAAAGTCTGCCGGAATAGTTCAGAAACATCAAATCCTACCGAGTTATTAATTTGTTATTTATTAGTGACAAATTATAGGCTGTTTCTCCTTTCCCCCTATTCTGTGTGACAGGCATGAACAGTCAAGGCCTGCAACCATAGCCCTCATAACCTAGTGATAGAAGGAAAAAAAAAACATTAAAGGGTCCATCAAAGACATAAGGTAGAATCACTGTACAACCTTACATACAAAGAATAGATTCTGCAAATTGTTCTTTATTAGAATTATATTGATTGTGATTACCTCAATCTTTGCTAAACATTTATCAGCTAAAATCTTAATTTTAACATATTATGTGATTTTTATCCTTTGTAAATATAAATGCTAGTTTTTAAAACAAAATGTCCTATTTAATATAAATTTTACATTACAAATTCCATCCTCATAAATATGCTTCCCCGTGTGAATACCTTAATATACTAATAGGTTTTATTGTTTTTAATTCACAGTTAATTAAATTGGCTGTGTATTTAAAAGGGATATGAAACCCTGAAACCTTTCTTTCCTGATTCAGATAGAGCATGACATTTTAAACAACTTTCCAATTAACTTCTATCTAGTTTGCTTTGTTCTCTTGGTATCCTTTGTGAAAATCATACACAAGTAACCTCAGGAGCTGCTAGTTAGCTGCTGATTGGTGGCTGCCATATATACCTCTTATCATTGGCTTACCAATCTGTTCAGTTAGCTCCCAGTGGTGCATTGCTGCCCCTTCAATAAAGATAACATTATAATGAAGCAAAATTGCTAATAATAGTAAATTGGAAAGTTGTTTCAAATTGTGCTCTATCTGAATCAATCAAGAAAAAATGTGGGTTTCATGTTCCTTTAACATGTGTTGTGTTGAAAATCTTAAGTTTTAATGAAAACAACATTACCAAGACTAAACATGAAGGCTGAGTTATTACATAGTTGAAGATATTCTGCAGTTGTAAAATGCTAAAAAGATCGCTTCACAAAATCCATTATTGGCTTTCGTTAGGGGCAGAGTAACATACTTTTGCATTATGCTTGTGGAAAAACTCAGCAAATGATAAGCGTTAACCTGGTCTTTTAAACATATTTATGATTATCCATCGCTATTGTATAGTCTGTCTGTATTAGGTGGAAGAGAAATTTACAAAACACTATTAGCTCTCTCTTTCTCTGTGCCACCACTGTCAGACGTAACCTGGGTCCATTGGTCCTACTTGGTCTAATTATAATGCCGGTGCTGTTTATTTGAAAACATAATTTATGCTTACCTGATAAATTCCTTTCTCCTGTAGTGTAGTCAGTCCACGGGTCATCCATTACTTATGGGATATTAACTCCTCCCTAACAGGAAGTGCAAGAGGATCACCCAAGCAGAGCTGCTATATAGCTCCTCCCCTCTACGTCATACCCAGTCATTCGACCGAAACCAAATGAGAAAGGAGAAACTATAGGGTGCAGTGGTGACTGGAGTTTAATTTAAAATTTAGACCTGCCATAAAAAACAGGGCGGGCCGTGGACTGACTACACTACAGGAGAAAGGAATTTATCAGGTAAGCATAAATTATGTTTTCTCCTGTTAAGTGTAGTCAGTCCACGGGTCATCCATTACTTATGGGATACCAATACCAAAGCTAAAAGTACACGGATGACGGGAGGGACAGGCAGGATCTTTACACGGAAGGAACCACTGCCTGAAGAACCTTTCTCCCAAAAACAGCCTCAGAAGAAGCAAAAGTGTCAAATTTGTAAAATTTGGAAAAAGTATGAAGAGAAGACCAAGTTGCAGCCTTGCAAATCTGTTCAACAGAGGCCTCATTCTTAAAGGCCCACGTGGAAGCCACAGCTCTCGTAGAATGAGCTGTAATTCTTTCAGGAGGCTGCTGTCCAGCAGTCTCATAGGCTAAACGTATTATGCTACGAAGCCAGAAAGAGAGAGAGGTAGCAGAAGCTTTTTGACCTCTCCTCTCTGTCCAGAATAAACGACAAACAGGGAAGAAGTTTGGCGAAAATCTTTAGTTGCCTGTAAATAAAATTTCAGGGCACGGACTACGTCTAGATTGTGCAGAAGTAGTTCCTTCTTTGAAGAAGGGTTAGGGCACAATGATGGAACAACAATCTCTTGATTGATATTCCTGTTAGTGACTACCTTAGGTAAGAACCCAGGTTTAGTACGCAGAACTACCTTGTCTGAATGAAAAATCAGATAAGGAGAATCACAATGTAAGGCCGATAACTCAGAGACTCTTCGAGCCGAGGAAATAGCCATTAAAAACAGAACTTTCCAAGATAACAGCTTGATATCAATGGAATGAAGGGGTTCAAACGGAACACCCTGTAAAACGTTAAGAACTAAGTTTAAGCTCCACGGTGGAGCAACAGTCTTAAACACAGGCTTAATCCTGGCCAAAGCCTGACAAAAAGCCTGAACGTCTGGAACTTCTGACAGACGTTTGTGTAAAAGGATGGACAGAGCTGAGATCTGTCCCTTTAAAGAACTTGCAGATAAACCCTTTTCTAAACCTTCTTGTAGAAAAGACAATATCCTAGGAATCCTAACCTTACTCCATGAGTAACTCTTGGATTCGCACCAGTGTAAGTATTTACACCATATTTTATGGTAAATTTTCCTGGTAACAGGTTTCCTAGCCTGTATTAAGGTATCAATTACTGACTCCGAAAATCCACGCTTTGATAAAATCAAGCGTTCAATCTCCATGCAGTCAGCTTCAGAGAAATTAGATTTTGATGTTTGAAAGGACCCTGAATTAGAAGGTCCTGTCTCAGAGGCAGAGACCAAGGTGGACAGGATGACATGTCCACTAGATCTGCATACCAGGTCCTGCGTGGCCATGCAGGCGCTATTAGAATCACTGATGCTCTCTCCTGTTTGATCCTGGCAATCAATCGAGGAAGCATCGGGAAGGGTGGAAACACATAAGCCATCTTGAAGGTCCAAGGTGCTGTCAGAGCATCTATCAGAACCGCTCCCGGGTCCCTGGACCTGGACCCGTAACAAGGAAGCTTGGCGTTCTGGTAAGACGCCATGAGATCCATATCTGGTTTGCCCCAATGCCGAAGTATTTGGGCAAAGACCTCCGGATGAAGTTCCCACTCCCCCGGATGAAAAGTCTGGCGACTTAGGAAATCCGCCTCCCAGTTCTCCACGCCTGGGATGTGGATCGCTGATAGGTGGCAAGAGTGAGACTCTGCCCAGAGAATTATCTTTGAGACTTCCATCATCGCTAGGGAACTCCTTGTCCCTCCTTGATGGTTGATGTAAGCCACAGTCGTGATGTTGTCCGACTGAAACCTGATGAACCTCAGAGTTGCTAGCTGAGGCCAAGCTAGAAGGGCATTGAAAACTGCTCTTAATTCCAGAATGTTTATGGGAAGAAGACTCTCCTCCTGAGTCCATGATCCCTGAGTCTTCAGGGAATTCCAGACAGCGCCCCAACCTAGCAGGCTGGTGTCTGTTGTTACAATCGTCCAATCTGGTCTGCTGAAGGGCATCCCCTTGGACAGATGTGGCCGAGAGAGCCACCATAGAAGAGAATTTCTGGTCTCTTGATCCAGATTCAGCATAGGGGACAAATCTGAGTAATCCCCATTCCACTGACTTAGCATGCACAATTGCAGTGGTCTGAGATGCAGGCGTGCAAAGGGAACTATGTCCATTGCCGCTACCATTAAACCGATTACCTCCATGCATTGAGCCACTGACGGGTGTGGAATGGAATGAAGGACACGGCAAGTATTTAGGAGTTTTGTTAACCTGTCCTCTGTCAGGTAAATTTTCATTTCTACCGAATCTATAAGAGTCCCTAAGAAAGGAACTCTTGTGAGTGGCAATAGAGAACTCTTTTCTTCGTTCACCTTCCACCCATGTGACCTTAGAAATGCCAGTACTAACTCTGTATGAGACTTGGCAGCTTGGAAACTTGACGCTTGTATCAGAATGTCGTCTAGGTATGGAGCTACCGATATTCCTTGCGGTCTTAGTACCGCCAGAAGAGAACCTTTGTGAAGATTCTTGGAGCAGTAGCTAACCCGAAGGGAAGAGCTACAAACTGGTAATGCCTGTCTAGGAAGGCAAACCTTAGGTACCGGTAATGATCCTTGTGAATTGGAATGTGAAGGTACGCATCCTTTAAATCCACTGTGGTCATGTACTGACCCTTTTGGATCATGGGTAAGATTGTCCGAATAGTTTCCATTTTTAACGATGGAACTCTTAGGAATTTGTTTAGGATCTTTAAATCCAAGATTGGTCTGAAGGTTCCTTCTTTCTTGGGAACCACAAACAGATTTGAGTAAAACCCTTGTCCGTGTTCCGACTGCGGAACCGGGTGGATCACTCCCATTAGTAACAGATCTTGTACACAGCGTAGAAATGCCTCTTTCTTTATCTGGTTTGTTGACAACCTTGAAAGATGAAATCTCCCTTTTGGAGGAGAAGCTTTGAAGTCCAGAAGATATCCCTGAGATATGATCTCTAACGCCCAGGGATCCTGGACATCTCTTGCCCAAGCCTGGGCGAAGAGAGAATGTCTGCCCCCCACTAGATCCGTTTCCGGATCGGGAGCCCTCACTTCATGCTGTCTTAGGGGCAGCAGCAGGTTTTCTGGCCTGCTTGCCCTTGTTCCAGGTCTGGTTAGGTTTCCAGCCCTGTCTGTAGCGAGCAACAGTTCCTTCCTGTTTTGGAGCAGAGGAAGTTGATGCTGCTCCTGCCTTGAAGTTGCGAAAGGCACGAAAATTAGACTGTCTAGCCCTTGGTTTGGCTCTGTCTTGAGGCAGGGCATGGCCCTTACCTCCAGTAATGTCAGCGATAATTTCTTTCAAACCGGGCCCGAATAAGGTCTGCCCCTTGAAAGGTATGTTAAGCAATTTAGATTTAGAAGTCACATCAGCTGACCAGGATTTAAGCCACAGCGCTCTGCGCGCCTGAATGGCGAATCCGGAGTTCTTAGCCGTAAGCTTAGTTAAATGAACTACGGCATCAGAAATAAATGAATTAGCTAGCTTAAGGACTCTAAGCTTGTCTGTAATCTCATCCAATGTAGCTGAGCTAATGGTCTCTTCCAGAGACTCAAACCAGAATGCCGCCGCAGCCGTGACAGGCGCAATGCATGCAAGGGGTTGCAATATAAAACCTTGTTGAACAAACATTTTCTTAAGGTAACCCTCTAACTTTTTATCCATTGGATCTGAAAAAGCACAGCTATCCTCCACCGGGATAGTGGTACGCTTAGCTAAAGTAGAAACTGCTCCCTCCACCTTAGGGACCGTCTGCCATAAGTCCCGTGTGGTGGCGTCTATTGGAAACATTTTTCTAAATATAGGAGGGGGTGAGAAAGGCACACCGGGTCTATCCCACTCCTTGTTAACAATTTCTGTAAGCCTTTTAGGTATAGGAAAAACGTCAGTACACGTCGGTACCCGCAAAATATTTATCCAGCCTACATATTTTCTCTGGGATTGCAACCGTGTTACAATCATTTAGAGCCGCTAATACCTCCCCTAGCAACACACGGAGGTTCTCAAGCTTAAATTTAAAATTTGAAATGTCTGAATCCAGTTTATTTGGATCAGATCCGTCACCCACAGAATGAAGCTCTCCGTCCTCATGTTCTGCAAATTGTGACGCAGTATCAGACATGGCCCTAGTATTTTCAGCGCACTCTGTTCTCACCCCAGAGTGGTCGCGTTTACCCCTAAGTTCTGGCAATTTAGATAAAACTTCAGTCATAACATTAGCCATGTCTTGCAAAGTGATTTGTAAAGGGCGCCCTGATGTACTTGGCGTCACAATATCACGCACCTCCTGAGCGGGAGATGCAGGTACTGACACGTGAGGAGAGTTAGTCTGCATAACTTCCCCCTCGTTGTCTGGTGAAATTTTCTTTACATGTACAGATTGGCTTTTACTTAAAGTAGCATCAATGCAATTAGTACACAAATTCCTATTGGGCTCCACATTGGCCTTTGAACATATTGCACAAAGAGATTCCTCTATGTCAGACATGTTTAAACAAACTAGCAATTAAACTAGCAAGCTTGGAAAATTCTTTTCAAATAAATTTACAAGCAATATAAAAAAACGTTACTGTGCCTTTAAGAAGCACACAAAACCGTCACAGTTGAAATAACAATGAACCGGATTAGTTATAGAAACCAAATTTTCACATTAAATTAATTAATTTAGCAAAGGATTGCACCCACTAGCAAATGGATGATTAACCCCTTAATATCAAAAACGGATAACAATAAAAAATATATACGTTTTTCTCACAGTCAAAGCACAGTCTCACAGGTCTGCTGTGAGTGATTACCTCCCTCAAAACTAGTTTTGGAGACCCCTGAGCTCTGTAGAGACGTCCTGGATCATGCAGGGAGAACAGGAAGACTTTTGACTGAATTTCTACTGCGCAGTAAAAAGCGCCAAAATAGGCCCCTCCCACTCATATACAACAGTGGGGAAGCTCAGTAAACTGATTTTATTCAAAACAAATGACAGCCATGTGGAAAATAATGCCCATAAAAATTTTTTCACCAAGTACCTCAGAGAAAAAACGATTAACATGCCAGTAAACGTTTTAAATATAAATATATGAAATGTTAATAAAAAGCCTGTTGCTAGTCACTTTCACTGCAGAAAGGCTATAAATTATATATATACAGTATTTTCTTAGTGAAGTGCCATTCCCCAGAAATACTTCAGTGCAAACATACACACATATCAGCCTGATACCAGTTACTACTACTGCATTTAAGGCTGTACTTACATTACATCGGTATTAGCAGTATTTTCTCAGTCAATTCCATTCCTTAGAAAATAATATACTGCAACATACCTCCTTGCAGGTGAACCCTGCCCGCTGTCCCCTGTTCTGAAGTTACCTCGCTCCTCAGAATGGCCGAGAACAGCAAATGGATCTTAGTTACGTCCGCTAAGATCATACACAACTCAGGTAGATTCTTCTTCTAATGCTGCCTGAGAAAAAACAACACACTCCGGTGCTGTTTAAAATAACAAACTTTTGATTGAAGAAATAAAAACTAATTTTAATAACCACAGTCCTCTCACACGTCCTATCTATTAGTTAGGTGCAAGAGAATGACTGGGTATGACGTAGAGGGGAGGAGCTATATAGCAGCTCTGCTTGGGTGATCCTCTTGCACTTCCTGTTAGGGAGGAGTTAATATCCCATAAGTAATGGATGACCCGTGGACTGACTACACTTAACAGGAGAAATTAGCATTAATTGTGACAGTCATCAGCCAATCACAAAATGTATATATGTATATATTGTGCACTTTTGCACAGGCTCAGTAGGACCTGGAGCCTCAGAAAGTGTGTATATAAAACATTTGCATATTTTGATACTGCAAGTATATTGGAACAATTTTTTCTTTAGTGGCCCTTTTAAGCACATTTTCTCAGCTTTGATACATACAGTACTTCCTCTTCCTTTTGCTATGAGATTTGAAATCAAGATCTGACAAACCAAATGTCCAATCATAATTATGAACCAACTTTATTCTCATTTTCTTATAGCTACAAAACAACATTTATCTATAAATACCAGCAGCCCGGTTTCCTTTCTGTGTTATTTGACCCTACCATGTAATACATGTAATGGTGTTAATATAGGATATTCTAGATATTTAAATAAGTAGCATATATCTTTTTAGATTCTTGTATTCATAAACGTTATTTTAATTTTATTATTTAACTTGAATTGCATTACAAATAATGATCAGTCTGAATTCTTTCCTTTGACGTGTTATATGGAATTGATAGAATATGAAAAAAAAATATTGTTTCCTGTAGTAACATGCTAGCAACTGATAAGTAGCTAATGTATGTATTAAAGGGACATAAAACACTTTGGCCTAGATTTGGAGTTCGGCGGTAGCCGTCAAAACCAGCGTTAGAGGCTCCTAACGCTGGTTTTGGCCGCCCGCTGGTATTTGGAGTCAGTGATTAAAGGGTCTAACGCTCACTTTTCAGCCGCGACTTTTCCATACCGCAGATCCCCCTACGCCATTTGCGTAGCCTATATTTTCAATGGGATCTTTCTAACGCTGGTATTTAGAGTCGTTTCTGAAGTGAGCGTTAGAGCTCTAACGACAAGATTCCAGCCGCCTGAAAATAGCAGGAGTTAAGAGCTTTCTGGCTAACGCCGGTTTATAAAGCTCTTAACTACTGTACCCTAAAGTACACTAACACCCATAAACTACCTATGTACCCCTAAACCGAGGTCCCCCCACACCGCCGCCACTCGATTAAAATTTTTAACCCCTAATCTGCCGACCGCCACCTACGTTATACTTATGTACCCCTAATCTGCTGCCCCTAACCCCGCCGACCCCTGTATTACATTTATTAACCCCTAACTTGCCCCCCACAACGTCGCCGCCAGCTACTTAAAATAATTAACCCCTAATCTTCCGACCGCAAATCGCCGCCACCTACGTTATCCCTATGTACCCCTAATCTGCTGCCCTAACATCGCCGACCCCTATATTATATTTATTAACCCCTAATCTGCCCCCCTCAACGTCGCCGACACCTGCCTACACTTATTAACCCCTAATCTGCCGAGCGGACCTGAGCGCTACTATAATAAAGTTATTAACCCCTAATCCGCCTCACTAACCCTATCATAAATAGTATTAACCCCTAATCTGCCCTCCCTAACATCGCCGACACCTAACTTCAATTATTAACCCCTAATCTGCCGACCGGAGCTCACCGCTATTCTAATAAATGTATTAACCCCTAAAGCTAAGTCTAACCCTAACACTAACACCCCCCTAAGTTAAATATAATTTTTATCTAACGAAATAAATTAACTCTTATTAAATAACTTATTCCTATTTAAAGCTAAATACTTACCTGTAAAATAAATCCTAATATAGCTACAATATAAATTATAATTATATTATAGCTATTTTAGGATTAATATTTATTTTACAGGCAACTTTGTTATTATTTTAACCAGGTAAAATAGCTATTAAATAGTTAAGAACTATTTAATAGTTACCTAGTTAAAATAATAACAAATTTACCTGTAAAATAAATCCTAACCTAAGATATAATTAAACATAACACTACCCTATCAATAAAATAATTAAATAAACTACCTACAATTACCTACAATTAACCTAACACTACACTATCAATAAATTAATTAAACCCAATTCCTACAAATAAATACAATTAAATAAACTAGCTAAAGTACAAAAAATAAAAAAGAACTAAGTTACAGAAAATAAAAAAATATTTACAAACATAAGAAAAATATTACAACAATTTTAAACTAATTACACCTACTCTAAGCCCCCTAATAAAATAACAAGGCCCCCCAAAATAAAAAATTCCCTACCCTATTCTAAATTAAAAAAGTTACAAGCTCTTTTACCTTACCAGCCCTGAACAGGGCCCTTTGCGGGGCATGCCCCAAGAAGTTCAGCTCTTTTGCCTGTAAAAAAAAACATACAATAACCCCCCCCCAAACATTACAACCCACCACCCACATACCCCTAATCTAACCCAAACCCCCCTTAAATAAACCTAACACTAAGCCCCTGAAGATCTTCCTACCTTGTCTTCACCATCCAGGTATCACCGATCCGTCCTGGCTCCAAGATCTTCATCCAACCCAAGCGGGGGTTGGCGATCCATAATCCGGTCCAGAAGAGGCTCCAAAGTCTTCCTCCTATCCGGCAAGAAGAGGACATCCGGACCGGCAAACATCTTCTCCAAGCGGCATCTTCGATCTTCTTCCATCCGGAGCGAAGCGGCAGGATCCTGAAGACCTCCAGCGCGGAACATCCATCCGGACCGACGACTGAACGACGAATGACTGTTCCTTTAAGGGACGTCATCCAAGATGGCGTCCCTCGAATTCCGATTGGCTGATAGGATTCTATCAGCCAATCGGAATTAAGGTAGGAATTTTCTGATTGGCTGATGGAATCAGCCAATCAGAATCTAGTTCAATCCGATTGACCGATCCAATCAGCCAATCAGATTGAGCTCGCATTCTATTGGCTGATCGGAACAGCCAATAGAATGCGAGCTCAATCTGATTGGCTGATTGGATCAGCCAATCGGATTGAACTTGATTCTGATTGGCTGATTCCATCAGCCAATCAGAAAATTCCTACCTTAATTCCGATTGGCTGATAGAATCATATCAGCCAATCGGAATTCGAGGGACGCCATCTTGGATGACGTCCCTTAAAGGAACAGTCATTCTTCGTTCAGTCGTTGGTCCGGATGGATGTTCCGCGCTGGAGGTCTTCAGGATCCTGCCGCTTCGCTCCGGATGGAAGAAGATCGAAGATGCCGCTTGGAGAAGATGTTTGCCGGTCCGGATGTCCTCTTCTTGCCGGATAGGAGGAAGACTTTGGAGCCTCTTCTGGACCGGATTATGGATCGCCAACCCCCGCTTGGGTTGGATGAAGATCTTGGAGCCAGGACGGATCGGTGATACCTGGATGGTGAAGACAAGGTAGGAAGATCTTCAGGGGCTTAGTGTTAGGTTTATTTAAGGGGGGTTTGGGTTAGATTAGGGGTATGTGGGTGGTGGGTTGTAATGTTGGGGGGGGTATTGTATGTTTTTTTTTTACAGGCAAAAGAGCTGAACTTCTTGGGGCATGCCCCGCAAAGGGCCCTGTTCAGGGCTGGTAAGGTAAAAGAGCTTGTAACTTTTTTAATTTAGAATAGGGTAGGGAATTTTTTATTTTGGGGGGCTTTGTTATTTTATTAGGGGGCTTAGAGTAGGTGTAATTAGTTTAAAATTGTTGTAATATTTTTCTTATGTTTGTAAATATTTTTTTATTTTCTGTAACTTAGTTCTTTTTTATTTTTTGTACTTTAGCTAGTTTATTTAATTGTATTTATTTGTAGGAATTGTGTTTAATTAATTTATTGATAGTGTAGTGTTAGGTTAATTGTAGGTAATTGTAGGTAGTTTATTTAATTATTTTATTGATAGGGTAGTGTTATGTTTAATTATATCTTAGGTTAGGATTTATTTTACAGGTAAATTTGTTATTATTTTAACTAGGTAACTATTAAATAGTTCTTAACTATTTAATAGCTATTTTACCTGGTTAAAATAATAACAAAGTTGCCTGTAAAATAAATATTAATCCTAAAATAGCTATAATATAATTATAATTTATATTGTAGCTATATTAGGATTTATTTTACAGGTAAGTATTTAGCTTTAAATAGGAATAAGTTATTTAATAAGAGTTAATTTATTTCGTTAGATTTAAATTATATTTAACTTAGGGGGGTGTTAGTGTTAGGGTTAGACTTAGCTTTAGGGGTTAATACATTTATTAGAATAGCGGTGAGCTCCGATCGGAAGATTAGGGGTTAATAATTGAAGTTAGGTGTCGGCGATGTTAGGGAGGGCAGATTAGGGGTTAATACTATTTATGATAGGGTTAGTGAGGCGGATTAGGGGTTAATAACTTTATTATAGTAGCGCTCAGGTCTGCTCGGCAGATTTGGAGTTAATAAGTGTAGGCAGGTGTCGGCGACGTTGTGGGGGGCAGATTAGGGGTTAATAAATATAATATAGGGGTCGGCGATGTTAGGGCAGCAGATTAGGGGTACATAGGGATAACGTAGGTGGCGGCGGTTTACGGAGCGGCAGATTAGGGGTTTAAAAAAATATGCAGGGGTCAGCGATAGCGGGGGCGGCAGATTAGGGGTTAATAAGTGTAAGGCTAGGGGTGTTTAGACTCGGGGTACATGTTAGAGTGTTAGGTGCAGACGTAGGAAGTGTTTCCCCATAGCAAACAATGGGGCTGCGTTAGGAGCTGAACGCGGCTTTTTTGCAGGTGTTAGGTTTTTTTTCAGCTCAAACAGCCCCATTGTTTCCTATGGGGGAATCGTGCACGAGCACGTTTTTGAGGCCGGCCGCGTCCGTAAGCAACTCTGGTATCGAGAGTTGCTTTTGCGGTAAAAATGCTCTACGCTCCTTTTTTGGAGCCTAATGCAGCATTTGTTTGAACTCTCGATACCAGAGTTAATTTTATGGTGCGGCCAGAAAAAAGCCCGCGGAGCGTTAACAGCCCTTTTACCGCCGAACTCCAAATCTAGGCCTTTGAGAGCATAATATAAAATGATAAATCATATACATATAAAAAAAAACCTCTGCAATATACTTTCTTTATTTTGTCCAATTTTACTATAATTACCTTCTGAAATTGTGAGCTTTTCAGTTCCGTTTAGAAATGGAAGTGCAGAAAACAGTTATATTACATACAGCCATTGGCTGCACATTCTAGTGACCAATTAATAGCTGTCTCTAATTGGCCACAGCAGAGAAGGTAACCTAAGTTACAAAATGGCAGCTCCCATTGTTTTATAGACACTACAACGTTACACTTATTTTGTCACTATTTAAAAAGCTAGTGAAACTTTAAAAAAAAAATACATCTTACTTTGAATGCATCCTTCTATCTAGCATTTATTTAGTGTTTACGGTCCCTTAAAAACACACAAAGCATTACAAAGCTTCTTAGTGTCGTTTAGTCTTGCTTGTTTTAATGTGTATGACCTTAGTTTGTGAGCTGATATTGATTCTGTCTATCCCAGTTAGCATGACCTTCATGTGCAATGACAAAGGATATCAGTTTTATCATCACAGCTGCGTTTCTGTGCATTCTTATTATCATTCAAATTATTTAGTGCATTGCTCTTATCTTTTGTTATTAACTATATGTAAAATTCACTTCAGTGAGAAAAAGAGGCTATTTTCAGATCTGATTTCAGTAAATCTTATAATGTGCAAAAAGCATTAAAATGTAGAACATAATGTGATTTAAGCTAAGGCTGCAAAAGTATGACGGTGTACTTAAAAAAAAAAAAAAAAAAAAAAAAAAAAAGGGACAGTTTACTAGAACTATGACAGAACAATTATAAATGACCTGACATTACTGTGCACATCTGTAAGCTGTGACATGTCATATAACCTTAAAGATGAATCTACCAATTCACCCTAACCTTTGGAACTTGACCTCACTAACAAACCTGTACACTCTTCAATTTCAGAACCACTTGACTGCTTGCTTTGATACCAATGCCTACGTTTAGCTATAATCTTACTTGCTCAGATACCAACCATTTTTTGACTGCACATTTATGCTCAAGCATAAATATACATATTAAAATAAAATAGTAAAAATGTTTACACTGTTTTATTTGCTTAAATATTAGAGGTTTGGCCATTAATCCAAAGTCCTTCTTTTCAAACGATATACATTCCTGGTTATTTTTCTAAGCATTTTACTTTTGTCTGAATATACAAGACAACATTACACCAGAGAAAAATTTTACACACACACACATATATATATATATATATATATATATATTCTCAATAATTTTGGTATGCTAGAGCAAGATAAATCGTTTAGCTTAATATGCCAAGTATATGTCCATTTGGAAAATGAAATGAATTTTAACACATTTGTATATTCATTTCTAATGTTTGTACAACATTCTAAAATTAATTTAATGTAATAACATTTCAAATCTTCTCTTTAAATGTAATATACGAATTATTCAATATTCTAAATAGAAAAATTGAATCAATATATATTTATCTATTATGTATCAATTTACTAAATTCACTACCACATGAACGATTGCATTTCTGAATAGTATGTTGAAAATTTTGAATGTGGGTATTCAATCAAATTCTGAACATTCCAAAACGAAAGTAAAAATCAAAAAGCAGAAAAAAAATTTGATTACAGAATTTTAATGGATTTTTATTCTTATTAAACATTTGATTGTCAAAAATGAATGTCTACCGGACTATTTGTTCTATCATAACATTGTGCTCACTCCTGTGGAGTTATTTATACGTCAGCACTAACTGGCTAAAATGCATGTTTGTCAAAAGCACTAAGATAAAGGGGTAGTCTGCAGAGGCTTAGATACAAGATAATTACAGAGGTAATAAGTGTAATACTATCACAGTGTTAGGTATGCAAAACTGGAGAATGGGTAATAAAGGGATTATCTTTCTTTTTAAACAATAAATAATGTTCAAGAAGACTGTCCCTTTAAAGGGATTAGAAAGGTCAACATTGATAAGTGCATGGGTGCATTTAAATTTTAAATAGAAGCATTTTTACATTATATTTCCATTAGCAAAAAAGCTTCTAATAAAAGTTATTTCTGTTTATCAGCAGCATATGAAAATATACTGTGAGGGACAATGCACCAGTATTCAAGTTCAGAAAGCTGCCATTGATGTATATTGTACATGTACAGACTTAAAGGGACATAAAACCCAAATTTTTTCTTTCATGATTCCGATAGAGAATATTATTTTAAACAACTTTTTTATTAACTTCTATAATCTAATTTGCTTCATTCTCTTGGTATCATTTGCTGAAGGGGCATAAATGCATTACTAGTTTCTAACTGAACACATGGGTGAGCCAGTCCCAATCGATAAATATAATGCAGCTACCAATCAACAGCTAGAACCTATGTTTTCTGCTGCTCCTGAGCTAGCCTAGATAAAAAATTTCAGCAAAGGATAACAAAAAAGGAAGCAAATTAAATCATAGAAGTAAATTGGAAAGTTGTTTAAAATTGTATTCTCTATCTGAATCATGAAAGAAACAGCTAATAGAAGTATATAGCAAAAAAAATGTTTCTATTTGAAATTGAAATGCATTCATGCACATTTCAAGTTCAATCTTTCTATCCCTTTAGACATTTCTTGCTATTGGTTAAACATTTTGATTTGCCCCTTGCCCCCTAGAGGCTAAAGAACTAATTCTGTAACCGATTGGTTCTCAAAATACTACAAATTGCCTAAGTCAGCTTTTTGTAGCATTTGCAGATTACAGAATTGTCTTTTTTGCCTCCTAGAGAGGAACACAATCAATTCTTACACAAATGCAGCAGGTTTTTAATGGCTTCTATAATCCACAGTTAAGATGCATCAGTGGATGGGCAAAATAGTGATATTGATTCATATATAAATATTGACTGATGAACAGAGCTTAACAGAGTATAATAAAATACATGCAAAAAATATAGAAAAATAAAATGGGTATATCTCAGCTTTTTGTTGCTTCAGGGTCTGGAGCTGAGTTTTCATGGCTTCTGGACTGGAGTCAGGGTAGTGTATGGAGAGTGGAATTTAATGGTCTGGGGGAGAATTGGGACATTGGTGGTTCCATTTATTCATTAATACATATTTCTACATATAGTTTTCAAATAGAGGGGCTCTGAATCTGAGGGTATCTCCTGATGTAGAATCAATCAACTCAATATAAATCCAGATGGCACTGGGAATAAAGAATTCCAATGATATATGTGTATACACTCGATAAAAATAAGTACAGTATACTCATAATCAAAATCTCCAGTATCAGTGATGTCACAAAATGACAAAGAAACCTTTGCTGATACTGGAGCTTTGTCTTTTTTTTTATATCGCTGATAATGGAGATTTGACTGAGTCTACTGCACTTATTTATATCGAGTGTATACACATTTACCATTGGAGTTCTTTATTACCAGTGCCATATGGATTTATATCGAGTTGATTGATTCTACATCAGGAGATACCCTCAGAGCCAGAGCACCTCTATTTAAAAACTACATTTGCTAACAGTTCTTTGGGAGAGAAACTGTGGGAGGCAGAGGCTCCGTTCTTTGAGGGGAGTATTTGTTCTTTTGTTCTTTCCATTCAATTCAATTTCTACATATATCTGATGGTATTTTGTTACAATATATATATAAATAAATATGTGCAGAAAATTGGAATGTAAAATATTTGCATTACATACACAGTTAAACACTTTATTAAATATGGCATAGGGCTCCAATGCACATACATACACATATTTTTTTTTTATATATATATATATCTCCTATATAATAAAAGGCCAAGTGTGTTTGTCCGAAGCTGTCATGCGCAGTAGAGACTGCGTGCAAGGACAAACACACCTGGCCTTCCAACTGATCTGGCGTGTGGTGGAGTGGGTGTGGCCGGGTTGGTGTGACGTGGGCGTGGCCGGTGGGTGCGATGTTGGCGGGGCCCGGATGTGATGCAGGCGGGCCAACTGCCAAGACAGGAGAGCTCTAAAGAGGGGAGATAGAGAGACTAGAGCAGAAGAGGGGGGATAAAGAGAGCAAAAGAAAGGGGGGAGAGAGCACAAAAGAGAGGGGGGGAGAGAGCACAAAAGAGAGGAGGGAGAGAGAGCACAAAAGAGAGGGGGGAGAGAGAGCACAAAAGAGAGGGGGGAGAGAGAGCACAAAAGAGAGGGGGGAGAGAGAGCACAAAAGAGAGGGGGGAGAGAGAGCACAAAAGAGAGGGGGGAGAGAGAGCACAAAAGAGAGGGGGAGAGAGAGCAAAAGAGAGGGGGAGAGAGAGCAAAAGAGAGGGGGAGAGAGAGAGCAAAAGAGAGGGGGAGAGAGAGAGCAAAAGAGAGGGGGAGAGAGAGAGCAAAAGAGAGGGGGAGAGAGAGAGCAAAAGAGAGGGGGAGAGAGAGAGCAAAAGAGAGGGGGAGAGAAAGAGCAAAAGAGAGGGGGAGAGAGAGCAAAAGAGAGGGGGAGAGAGAGCAAAAGAGAGGGGGAGAGAAATCAAAAGAGGGGGAGAGAGAGAGAGCAAAAGAGAAGGGGGAGAGAGAGAGCAAAAGAGATGGAGAGAGCTTAAAAGAGAGGGGGAGAGAGCGCAAAAGAGAGGGGGGATAAAAGAGAGGGGGGATAGCAAAAGAGGGGGGAGAGAGAGCAAGAGAGAGGCGGGTAGAGCAAGAGAGTGGGGGGAAGAGAGAGCAAAAGAGAGGGGGAGAGAGAGCAAAAGAGAGGGGAGAGAGAGAGCAAAAGAGAGGGGAGAGAGAGAGAGAGAGAAAAAGAGAGGGGGAGAGAGAGAGAGTAAAAGAGAGGGGAGAAAGAGTAAAAGAGAGGGGAGAAAGAGTAAAAGAGAGGGGAGAGAGTAAAAGAGAGGGGAGAAAGAGAGCAAAAGAGAGGGGAGAAAGAGAGCAAAAGAGAGGGGAGAAAGAGAGAGCAAAAGAGAGGGGAGAAAGAGAGAGCAAAAGAGAGGGGGGATAGAGAGAGAGAGCAAGGGGTGGGACCACTGTACTGCAAAAAATGGCCCGTGTACACGGGCTTTAGGACTAGTATATATGTCTATGTATGTATGCATGCAAGATTCAAACAGAGGCAGGACTCCCAGAAGACTTGCAGTTAAAACTCGTTAATATGAGTAAACATTCTTAACAGCACTTGCTATCTGGTGTGGACACTATGCACAAAGCACTTTATTTAAAAGTCACATTGAAATTTTATTGAGTGAATATTTAAAAATTTCATACAGGAGGTGTGCTAAACACAGACACTCACGGTAAGTAGAAAGACAGGGAGGCAAGATGACGTCACTTGCCTCCCTGTCTTTCTACTTACCGTGAGTGTCTGTGTTTAGCACAGCTCCTGTATGAAATTTTTAAATGCATAGTGTCCACACCATATAGCAAGTGCTGTTAAGAATGTTTACTCATATTAATGAGTTTTAACTACAAGTCTTCTGGGAGTCCTGCCTCTGTTTGAATCTTATCTTCAGCAGCTCTCTAACCCGATATCCTCCACGCCGAGTGCAGGAATTTCGAACCAGTGTGCTGGCTCTACCCTGTGTGGACGACGGCGGTCTCCCAAGATAAGTGTCCTTTACCTTACTTAACCTTAATCGCTCTTGTTATATGTATGTATGCATATGTGTATTTTTCTGTAAAAACATACACACATATTAATACATATGTATGTACACACACTATACACACGCGCTGAACATATCCTGTGACCTACCACTAGAAAACTAGTCTTTAAAAAGGTCCCTGTGAGGACCGAAACGTTGACTGGAAATTTATTGATGAAAGAATAATAAAATTATGTTCATTAAGACCTGCGAGTGCCTCTTCTTACTTTGAAGTTTTTACCTATCTACCATAGAGAGCACCCAAGCACTTTACCTAAACAGTAATCGCTGGGAACCCAGAACTACACACACAGACATACATACATACATACACACACACAGCCAAAAATATTGACACTGTCAGATAATGCACCACTTTTCCAAGAAAATTGTTAGGCATTCTCATGTTTATGTATTTTGCTTGTATTGGTATGACACAAAAAAAGTGAAGAAAAAAAAAAGCCAAATCTAACACATTCCATGCAAAACTCAGAAAATGGACTGGACAAAATTATATACACCCTCAATTTAATATTTGTTAGCACACCCCTTGGAAAAAAATAACTGAATCAATCGCTTCTTGTAACCATAAAATGAGTTTCTTACACCTCTACTGAAATTTTTGACCACTCTTCTTTCACCAACTGCTCCAGGTCTCTCAGATTGGGAGGATTCCATTCCCAAACTGCTGTTCTGATGCCTCTCCACAGGTGATCTAGGGGATTGAGATCTGGACTAATTGCTGGCCAGTTCAGTACCCTACAGCAATTTTTCTTAAACAATTTCTGGGTGCTTTTTGACGTGCGCTTTGGGTCATTGTCCTACTGTAAGACCCATGACCTCTGACGGAGACCCAACTGTCTGACACTGGGCCCTACATTGCATCACAGAATTCTTTGGTAGTCTTCAGATTTCATAATGCCATGCACACAGTCAAGACATCCAGTGCCTGAAAAGTGCAGCAAAGCAACCCCACAACATCAGTGAACCTCCACCATGTTTGACTGCAGGTACTGTATTCTTTTCTTTATAAGCCTCATTTCTTTTTCTGAAAACAGTAGAATAATGAGCTTTACCAAAAAGCTGTAATTTTGTTTCGTCTGTACACAGCATATTCTCCCAAAAGGATTTTGGCTTCCTCAGGTAAGTTTTTGCAAACTTAAATCTGGCTTTTTTAAGTTTCTTTGTCAGCAGTGGGGTCCTCCTGGGTCTCCAACCATAGTGTCCCTTTTCATCCAGATGGCAACGTATAGTGCTAGCTGACACATTTGTACCCTGTGCCTGAAGGTCAGCTTGAATTTGTCTAGAAGTTGATCGAGATTCTTTATCTACCATTTGAACAATCCTTCTTTGAAATCTTTGATCAATTTTTCTCTTTCGTCCACATCCAGGGAGATTAGCTACAGTGCCATGGGCTGTAAACTTCTTGACAATGTTGCACAGAGTGGACACAAGAACATTAAGATCTCTAGAGATGGACTTGAAAACTTAAATTGTCCATGCTTTGCCACAATATTTGTTCTCAAATCCTCAGAGAATTCTTTGCTGCTCTTTCTCTTCTCCATGTTCAGTGTGGCACACAGAGACACACAACAGAATGTTTGAGTCCTTATTTTTATCATTTTAACTGGTTGCCGGTGTGATTTCTATATTGTCAGCACCTGTTAATTGATACAGGTGAGTTCAATTACAATTACAGGAGCATTACAAACTTGGAATGCAATTATTTCTTACAATTTTGAGAAAGTGCAAAAAAGGGGCGAATTGCTGGTACTGTTTACTGTCTCAGTAAAGTTTACCCAATAAGAGGGATCAATAATGCGATTCCTCTGTAAAGGTGCTGCCTCTCCCTATGTACTAATGAGGGACATGTTGTGCTAAAGGAACGGCTGTTTTTTTTTTTTTCCATGAGTGTATGCTGCTAGTGCTATGACTAATTAACTCTCACTTGAGGAACTGTTAGTTTCCGATTAGCCATAGTTTTTTATATAAATTATTTAAATAACATTTCTAATTCCCCTTTATTATTGGCCCATTATCCGGCCACAAAGATTTTCTGAAACCAGAATATATATTTGAATGAATTAATAAACTTATGTTTTACATTATTTGAGTATAAGATTGTTCGCCTACAACTCCCATTTCTTTCTCTTTTCTGCCTATCTTTTTTCGGTTTATAATATAATTTTGAGAAGGTTCCAATAATTTTGTCCAGTCCATTTTTGGAGTTTTACGTGGAATGTGTCAGATTTAGCTTTTTTTCCCCTCTACTTTTTTTGTGTCATACCAATACAAAATAAATAAATAAACATGAGAATGCCTAAACATTTGTAATTGCAACACTTTTCTGGGCAAAGTGGTGCATTATCTGACAGAAATGCAGGGGTGCCAATATTTTTGGCCATGACTGTATATACACATAAATATACATATTTAGTAGGGATGCACCGAAATTTCGGCCGCAGAAAGTTTCGGCCGAAAATGGCATTTTTGGTTTTCGGTATTTTTGCCTGTTATTTTCGGTAAAATTATTGTGTTGCATGTTTCAAATTTGATGCTAGCCTAGAGCTGCTGTTTGAGTTTATTACTTGACTTACTGTTCTGCATATAATGAGTTTTCTAGTACTATACTTTATTTGGATAATTGGTAAAAAACAACAACTGTTAAATATGATTCTGTTACATAGAACTAAATGAAGAATAATACAGTATATTGATATTTATAATTGTTTTAAGTAGGGATGCACCAAAATTTTGGTCGCAGAAACATTTTGGCCGAAAATGGCATTTTTTGACTTTTTTTTTTTTTCTTGGTAAAATTATTGTGTAGCATATTATTGTTTTAAGATATTTTTGTCCAATTTTAGTGTGTTACTTTCAATAAAAGTGTGGGCTTTTTTATTGGCTCTAATTATGCAAAAAAAAAAACCTAAAAAAAATTAATTTGAAAAAATACATTTTCGGTATCCGTTTCGGTTTTTGGCCAAGTGCATCCCGGATTTTCGGATTCGGTTTCGGTCCAGAATTTCCATTTCGGTGCATCACTAATATTTAGAGATGCATATGTATGTATGTATCTCTGCCTTTTATTATCTAACACCTGAGAGACCTCATATCTTTGAGCCCTTTAACTTTTTTGTGCAGTATTTGTTAAATAATTTTTATTAGATAGTGGTATTATTATTATGTTTGTTTGGTGAAACAGTTAACCAGAGCTCTGTGGACGCGCTTTCCTGATGCACGTTAGCTTTAATTACGCTCAAGCGATCGTGTTAACAAGCATCAGATGTAGCACTTAGATTACAAGTTGAAATTAAACAGCCGCGATAAACCCGATATCACTAACGCACCACTCATAATCTGGCCTATGGTAAGCTGGAATAAAACAAGCTGCAAATAATACACATACAAAATAGATTCTTAAAGTGAATGTAAATTTTGATGCTAAAATGCCCGGTTTTTAAAAATTCGATTAAAAACGGGGGCACTTTAATTCATCAAACTTTACATTTCACTCGTGTTGTGAAAAAATACTTACCTTTTAAACTTGACAGCCGCTCCAGCTTTCCAGCTTCCTCCGGTCGTCGAAAGCCATTTCTGATGTCAGAAATGATGGATAGGTCATCCTCCAATCATGGCTTCCGCCCCGGGGGAATCTGTGTCTGATTCAACGCCGTGATTGGAGGAAGCTGGATTCCTCATTTTAGACCAAGGAAGAGGCTTTGCGACGGGTGGAGGAAGCTGTAGCTGCTATCAAGATGAAAAGGTAAGTATTTTCACAACACGAGTGAAATGTAAATTTTGATGAATTGTTTTTAATCAAATTTTTAAAAAATCGGGAACTTTAGCATCAAAATTTATATTCAGTTTAAGCCCACATTGTACTGAAGGTGATGGAATCAGGAATGTACTTTATATACCACCTTTTTTATCCCAAACATTTTTTTGTTGTTCATCGAAACTTCAATTACCAAATGAGAACTCTAAAGTAGCCAAATTGTGAAAAATTCTGAGAGTTAGAACAAAAATTCCAAAGTCAAGCAGACATAGTTATGATAAACAAAGGAAGATAAAGAAAAGCTACGATTGCATTTAATAATAGTAAGTATAAAGTATGCTGTCTGCTTTTGTCAACATTTTGTAGTGCAATTTGCTAAAATTGTAGGTATTTTTCAAGCAAGTGCCAGGGGCTGCAATTTCTCCAGCAAGCAAGCAAGGTATGAGTTGTTAGCTGTTCATGCTTTATTTGTTGTAATGAAGGAATACAATTTATTCCAGGCTGCTTATATTGTATTGAGTATTCACAGAAAGAAAAAGCATTATGTACATAATGGTCTCAAAAGTACAAAATCTATGGACATTATTGTTATTTATATATTGAAAACGTGCATATATATCTCACAGAATATTATTAATTAGATGTAAAACAATAAACAGTCTACAGAGCATAATGCACTGAAAGACAATATTTTTAATATATATATGTAAGGATTGAACATCACCGTCTATAGCGCTGCCATTACAAGTTTTGAAACAGCCGGCTGGTGCGTGCGATATGGTTGCGTTGAGCTCCATACCGCACAAAATACAAGCGCAGTTTTGACGTGCTCGTACACACTTTCCCCATAGACATCAATGTGGAGAGTGGGTTAGAAAAAAAAAAATAATACCTGAAGCGAGGAATGAAAAGCTCAGTAACGCAGCCCCATTGATATCTATGGGGAAAAAAGTAACGTTTAAACCTAACACCCTAACATAAACCCCACGTCTAAACACCCCTTATCTGCCGCCGCTGACACCTACATAATGTTATTAACCCCTAATCTGCTGCTCCTGATATTGTTGTAACCTAAATAAATCTATTAACCCCTAATCTGCCGCTCCTGATATTGCCACCACTATATTTAAGTTATTAACCCCTATTCCCTTGAACCCCAACATCGCTCCCACACTAAATAAAGATATTAACCCCTAAACTGCCAGCCCCCCACGTTGCAACAACCTAAATGAAACTATTAACCCTTAAACCTAACCCAAAAGCTAACCCTAACCCCCCCTAACTTTAACATAATTAAAATAGAGCTAAATCAAAAGTTACAATTTTTAACTAAATAATACCTATTTAAAGGGACACTGAACCCACATTTTTTTCTCTCATGATTCAGATAGAGTATGCAATTTTAAGCAACTTTCTAATTTACTCCTATTATCAAATTTTCTTTGTTCTCTTGCTATCTTTATTTGAAAAGGAAGGCATCTTATCTAAGGAGCCAGACAATTTTTGGTTCAGAACCATGGAGAGCACTTGTTTATTGATGCTGTCCAATCAGCAAGGACAAACCAGGTGGTTCACCATAAATAGGCCGCATCTAAACTTACTTTCTTGCTTTCAAATAAACATACCAAGAGAATGAAGTAAATTTGATAATATGAGTAAATTAGAAAGATTCTTAAAATTCCATGCTCTATCTGAATCATTAAAGAAAAAAAATTTGGGTTCAGTGTCCCTTTAAAACTAAATACATACTTACCTGTAAAATAAAACCTAAGCTAGCTACAATATAAACAATAGTTATATTGTAGCTAGCTTAGGTTTTATTTTTATTTCACAGGTAAGTTTGTATTTAGTTTAAATAGGTAGACTAGTCAGTAAATAGTTTACTAACTACCTAGTTAAAATAAATACAAACTTACCTGTGAAATAAGCTATCTTACACTAAAACCTTACATTACAAAAAATAACAAACAAAATTATCCAAAATAATAAAAATGATTCCTATTCTAATATCCATGTAAAAAAAATTAAAACCCACCCCAAAATAAAAACTCTATAATGAACTTCCAAGGGCCCTTAAAAAGGCCTTTTGTAGGGCATTGCCCTAAAGATAACAGCTCTTTTCCTACAAAAGAAAAACAAACACCCCCTAACAGTAAACAAACCCCCACCCCCCAAACACACAAAATAAAAATAAAATAAAACCTAATCTATCCATTGCCCTGAAAAGGGCACTTGTTCAGGCATTCAGCTCTTTTTCCTGCCCTTAAAAGGGAATTCAGCTCTTTCATGAAATGCACACCCCTAATCCAAAAATAAAAACTCACCCAAAGCGAAAAAAATTCTTTACACAAAATAACAAACAAATTATCCAAAATAATAAAAAATATTCCTATTCTAATAAACTAGCAAAACTCCTAAAAAGGGCCTTTTATAGGGCATTGCCCTAAAGATATCAACTCTTTTTCTGAAAAAAATAAAATAGAAAGAACCACTAACATTATAAACCCCCACCCCCCCCCGAACCCACAAAATAAAAAAACCTAATCTACCCATTGCCCTGATAAGGGTAGTTGTATGGGCATTGCCCTGAAAAGGGCATACAGCTCTTTTGCTGCCCTTAAAAAGGCATTCAGCTCTTTTAAAAGTGCCCATCCTAATCTAAAAAAAAAACACCCCAAAAAACCTTAAAAAAACACTAACCCCTCTCACTCACAGTTGTTGAAGTCTTACTTGAACAATCTTCATCCAGGCGGCTCCATCTTCATCCATTGCGGGACCGGCATCTTCTTCATCCCTGCGGAAGCGGAGCAGCGATTCGTGGAGGCAGAGGTCCTGGCGAAGGTCCAGGCAGAGGTCCATCGATCAGATGTGGAGGTCCTCTTCATGCGATCGTCCGCATTTGAATCAGACAATAGAATGAGAGCTGCTTAAATCCTATTGGCTGATTTGAACAGCCAATAGGATTTTAGCAGCCCTAATTCCTATTGGCTGATTCAAATTTTTCAACCAATAGGAATGCAATGGTGCTCCAAGTTTAAAAGAGGTACCTTGCATTTCAATCCTCAGTGTGCGGCGGACAATCGCATGAAGAGGACCTCCATGTCGGATCAATGGACCTCCGCCTGGACCAGCGCCTCTCCACCTCGGCAGGAATGAAGAAGATGCCGGTCCCCCGATGGAGGAAGATGGAGCCGCCTGGATGAAGACCTCTCGCCGCCTGGATGTCCGGACTTCAAGTGGATCTTCGGGGGTTAGTGTTAGGATTTTTTTAAACTTTTTTGGGTGTTTTTTTTTTTTAGTTTAGGCTTTTCTTAAAAGAGCTAAATGCCCTTTTCAGGGCAATGCCCCATACAAATGTCCTTTTCAGGGCAATGGGTAGCTTAGGTTTTTGTTAGAGTTAGGTTTTCTTATTTTGGGGGTTGGTTGGGTGGTGGGTTTTACTGTTGGGGGGGATCTTTGTGTTTTGTTTTTTACAGGTAAAAGAGCTGTTTAACTTAGGGCAATGCCCTACAAAAGGCCTTTTTAAGGGCTATTATTAGTTTATTGTAGGCTAGGAATTTTTTTTATTTTGTGTGTGTGGGCTTTTTTATTTGTATAGGGCTATTAGATTACGTGTAATGCTTCTTTATTTGTGATAATTTCGTTAGTTATTTTTTGTAATTTAGTATTTTTTATTTTTTGTAATTAGATATTTTGTAATTTTTAGAGTAGTGTTAGGATTTTTTTAATGTGTATTTTAGTTTAATTTAATTGGTAGTTTAATAGTTATATTAGTTTAATTGTTAGTTTAAACTTAATTTTTTAAATTTGACAGGTAAGTTTTAATTTAAGATAGCGTAATTGTAATTTTAATATAACGTTATTTAGGGGTTAGTAGTTTAAATTAGTTTATTGCGATGTGGGGGGCTATTTGTTTAGGGGTTAATAGTTTAATTTAGTATACTTTGTCGTGGGGGCTTGCGGTTTAGGGGTTAATATGTTTGATAGTGTAGGCGGTGTCGGGGAGTGACGGAATAGGGATTAATAGATTTATTATAGTGTCGGCGATGTTGGGTTGCGGGGGAATAGTATAGTGGCGGTGATGTCGGGGAGCAGCGGAATAGGGGTTAATAAATTTTATTAGTGGCGGTGATGTCGGGAGCGGCAGATTAGGGGTTAATAACTTTTACTTAGTGTTTGCGATGTGGGAGGGCCTAGGTTTAGGGGTTAATAGGTAGTTTATAAGCGTTTAGTGTACTTTGTAACACTTTAGTTAACAGTTTTGTAGCGTAAAACTCATAACTACTGCTCTCAGAATGCGAAATGGATCTTGTCAGTATAGGCTGCAACGCAAGCTTTTTAGCCTCACCGCAAAACTTGTAATGGCTGCGCTTTGGAAGTCCCATGAAAAAAAACGTAATTTTTACATTTGCGGGACTGACGTAGCGTTACAGGCTAAAAGGCTTTTGGTATAGCTTTACCGACAAGACTTGTAATGGCTGCGGTGCCGTTTCAACACTGAAATTACCATTTTTTCAGCATTAAAACACGAACGCAAAACTTGTAATCTAGGTGATTGACAATAACGGCTTGACTCGGAAATTGTTATCTGCTGAAAAAAAAAGAAAGATTGTGATTGACTCCAAAGTTCTATGCAAGTAATAGCATCACATATTTTTTGCACTTTTATGTCCCTTTAAAGGGACATTGTACACTAGATTTTTCTTTGCATAAATGTTTTGTAGATTATCAATTTATATAGCCCATCTGGTAGTGGTTTTGTAACAATGTATAGTTTGACTTTAAGACTCCTAACCAAGCCACACATTGTCAGATGTATACACACATTTACAGACTTCTGCTAACCCCTGTTTAGGTTATCTGTCTTTTCATATGCAGGGAAGGGGGGTGTCTGCTATTCTCATTAAAAGTGCTAAACTGGGAGCATTTTTAAAAGGTTTTATACTGGATTTTTAGATCAGCATCCATGTATATTCTTCTTTATAGTAGTGTCTGTTATATGAAAATTGGTGTACACTGTCCCTTTAAGCAATCTCATTCCATTCACATACAGTTTAAAAAAAAAAAAAAAAACACATTCATAACATAAAGAGAGGGCGCCTCCTGGTGCAAGAAATCACTAAGATCAGATATATAAATGACCGCATGGATCAATATATACTCACCAATGCGTGCTTATTCAGAGATGTTGGACAATTGTAGTGCTCCAGCTCACTACTCGACCAATCTCCATTTTTTTGTCCCGGTTGCCGGTCTTGTGCAAGATTACTGGGGTTAGTATTCAGGGATTCCAACAAGGGTGCCAAAATGCTTTAAAACATTTTAATACAATTTGTTAAAACATACAGTTAAAACTTGAGTAGCAGACTCATTACCAACGCTACGTGTTTCTCATGGGTCATCTCAGGTATATGGTAATTCTATCAGAATCTATTTTTAAAATTCCTCCTCTCACCAATCAGCATGGTATGACTGCCATTAACCAATCCAATCTCATTATCATGTGTATTATCCTTATGATGGTTAATTCGTATGCAATCCACCTATCAGTATATGGTGGTCATGGCAATTGTAACCTAATCATATCCATTCAATTTGCTGTCATTACTGCATATATACATTTTTAAAAATCTACCTGTAATCTAACACAACATTTTTTTTTATTTGTTTAGATCCATCCTATTACTCATTCGAACTACAACTACAGTAATTATCATTACCTCCAGGTGAAATTGATCCTTAAATTGATCCTTACATTTCGACATTATTCATTCCTTATGTATTTATTCCAGAACACATCCTTTATATGTTTTTTATTCCCCACCACTTAATATTGGGTGATATATCTATTACATATAGTCTGCAAACTCTGCCTCAATAATCTATTAATAACCCTGTGAGTACTCCTAATTTGAATATTAAGATAGCCTAGTAATTGTGAGTAAGAAAAAATAAATATATATATATATATATATATCCCGTGATTACTCTATTGGTGTACACCTATACTCTGAATTGTATGTGTTAAAAGCCTATGGCTATCATCTGTCAATGTGCTTGTTGTGCTGCTTTAGTATAGAGGGGAAATAGAAGGAAAAGAAAACATAACAAATCTAATTGATCAGGGTTTCGCCCAATTTTCCTATAGCGCACAATGCAATTATGCCCAATTGGATAGACCTATTGGGGAAGTTTGCTAAATTGAATGAGAGGTTATATACCTCTTCTCTTATCTTCAGATTAAGAACTCATAATGCCAATTGTTCAGCCAAAATCACAAAGGAGACTAAAAAGCACCTAGGTCAATAACTTCATTAAGTCTCTCTGGATATAAAGATCCAAATTGATAGATCCAGAAGGTATCTTATTGTCTTAATAAAGTAATCCTATTGCCTTTATATAATATTTGGACTGTCTTCTTCTAACCTTCCTAGATTTTCTACCTATATATTGGATACCACAGCTACAGGTTATGGCATAAATCACATAACTGGAATTACAGGTTAACTGTTCTTTTATCTTAAAATGCAGTCCTGAAGTATTACCTCTTATCCCAGATGTTTCATGTGTACTATATTTGCACATATTACATCTTTTATCAATTTATGTCTGCATTTAATGGACCATTTTCTAGTTGATTTACCATTATATCTGCCTTCCTTATACATCATCTTATTTATTTTTGATGACATTACTATCTTACTAGGTGCTAATTCCTGTTTTAAATTGAGTGCTTTCCTAAATGTACATTTAGGCTTTTTATATACCAACAATTTTAAAATGGGATCTTTCAGTAATTTATGCTAATGTTTAACTAATACTTTTTGATTGCTCTATGATTAGAATTATATTCTGTGATAATATATCTGAGCACTATGATCTTCACTTCTCCTTTCAATACCCCTTTCTTTTGTGTATTTTAACATTGTTTGTCTGTCCAAGGACATATCCTTTTGGTACCCTACTTCTATTAACTCTCTAGGATATCACTTTTCTATAAGTCTGGTGTTCAGAATTTTACTTTGGGCTCCATGTACAAAGCAATGAGAGCTGCTCCGGAGCCCTTGCGGGGCAGGTTCGCATATGCGAGCCTGCTTCCCGCAATGTAAGAAGCAGCGGTCATTAGATCACTGCTCCTTACACCCTACGCCACCTCTGAGGTGGAGAGGGAAAATCACAGAGAGCTTGCTCGCTCTCTGTGATTGACAGCCCCTTCAGTCATGTGAATAAAGGGGCGGGCATTACACACTGCGATGAGTGTGGAATGATACATACGGGCCAGCGTATCAACAGATCGGCTACTTGTAAAGGCAGGTGGACAGCTTCATAAGTTGAGAAGCTGTCCACCGCTTGTTAATACACGTAGCCCTTTGTGTATCATATACCTCTATATCTTTACAATTCCTTCATATTCTTTCTAATTGAATATAAAAGATATTGTTTTTATCACCTTTACAGTGATTAACCGGTTTCAAAAATGTAGAGGAGTGTATCTGTTGGTCACATCACCAACTAAAAGAGATCTAAGATGCCCATAAACAAATTAGAAAAGGTGAGAGCAAACCGTGTCCATGGCCATCCCCTTGACTTGTACAAAGAACTCATCTAGATATTTGAAATAGTTTTGCGTTAGAATAAACGATAACCAGATCTAAAAAGTATGAAGTCTGCTTGTCTGAGATACATTTGAATATAATGCATTGATGTAAAGTTTTCTTGTTTTGTGATGGTCAATAATTTGACTAATAAATCTGTAGTGTCTGATGTGAGATCTTAACTGGTACACATATTTTTGTAAAAAATAATGAATATATTCCGATAGATGATGTCATACTACATATACCTGCAATAATGGGACATCCTGAAGGATTATTTAAAGTTTTGCGGATTTTAGGCAAATTATAGTAGAGAGGTATATTTTGCTCCAATATCCACTAGCTTTGTTAGTTTTTTAGAATAATCTTTAGTTAGATATCCATTTAGTTTCTTATAATATTGTTGGTATAACAAAATACTTTCACCTTCTCTCGTATATTCAACATAATCCAGTATTACTGTACCCCATCCTTTTATCAGCCTGGCAGATGACAATAGTTTTGTCACTCATCAAGCTGTAGAGAGATTTTCTTTTATTGGGCCATAGATTTGTCTTACCTAAAATCCTCTTCTGGATTTTCTTAAAATATTCCATAACTAAAGCCTGAAATAAATCTATATAGTAAAAATCCTCTCAGGGTGGATAGAAAGTGGAAGGTAATTTTAAATTTGTATTTTTTGTGCTGTCAACAATTAGTGGTTAGAGCACTGGGAATAATATGTTTTACATTGATAGCCACAAGTTCAATCCCAACCCACTGATAGGGATATTAGATACACATTTTTTATAATTAGGACCTAATAACAAGTGTATGACTGTCATAATATAAAATGATTGGCTAATTGGTGAATAAAAATCTTATAAAAGATGTGTTCTGGAATAAATACAAAAGGAACGAATAATGCTGAAATGTAAGGATCAATTTCACCTGGAGGTAATGATAATTATTGTAGTGGTAGATTAAATGAATAATAGGCTGGATCTAAACAAATAAGTGATATTTTTCTGTTCCGATTGCCATTGTTAGATTACAGATATATTTTTAAAAATTGATATTGCGGTAATGACAACAAACTGAATGGATATGATTGGGTTACAATTGCCATGACACCATATACTGAAATGTGGATTGCATACTATTTAAACACCATAAGGATAATACTCATGTTAATGAGATCGGATTGGTTAATAGTAGTCATGACAACATGCTGATTGGTGAGGAAGTTTTTAAAAATGGATTCTGATAGAATTACCATATGCCTGAAGAAACAGCGTTTAACCGTTAGAAACACATAGTGTTGGTAATGAGTGCGTGACCCCAGTAATCTTATACAAGACCAGCAACCGGGAAAAACAGTGGAGATTGGGGGGTAGTGAGCTGGAGCATTAAGATCGTCCAGCATGCCTGAATAAGCACACATTGGTGCTGCCACATTTGTGAGTATATATAGCTTTTATTAGTATTATTCTTTATTTATAAAGCACCAACAGATTCCGCAGCGCTGCCCATGGGTACAAGGATAAAAGTACAACGGAGTAACAATAAAATAAAATACATTTTACAGACAAATACAGGGGGAATTGAGGGCCCTATTCCCATGGGAACTTACAATCTAGATGGGTAGGAGGAAGGGAAACAGGAGGTGGGGACTGCAGAAGTGAGAATGATATTAGTGAGGAGATGGATGAGGGAAACTGCTAGGTTAGTGAAGTTTATTTGTTAATGAGTCGGGTGATAGGCTTCTCTGAACAAAAAAGGTCTTTAGGGAACGTTTAAAGGAGGAGAGGTTAGGGGAGAGTCTGACAGCTCGAGGAAGTGCATTCCTGAGGGCTGGTGCTGCATGAGAAAAGTCCTGTAGTCTAGCATGAGAGGAGGTGATGGTAGAGGACGCAAGGAGCAGGTCATTCTTAAATCTTAGTGGGCGGGCTGGAGTATATTTGTTGATGAGAGAGGACAGGTAGCATGGGGCAGCATGGGTGAGGGCTTTGTAGGTCAGGGTAAGAATTTTGAATTTAAGTCTGCTGTGAATGCGGAGCCAGTGAAGGGACTCACAGAGCAGTGCAGCAGAAACAGAGTGTCGAGAGAGGTGGATTAGCCTGGCAGATGCATTTAGGATGGATTGAAGGTGAGAGAGAGGCAGGAGAGAGGGATGCCAGTTAGCAAGTTATTACAGTAGTCAAGTCGGGAAATTACCAGGGAGTGGATTATCAGTTTAGTAGTTTCATCACAATCAGTGGACTAATTTTGGAGATATTGCGTAGGTGGTTGTGGCAGGATGAAGAGAGCAATTGAATTTGGGGAATGAAGGACAGATTTGAGTCAAGTGCAACTCCGAGGCAGCAGACTTGGGGTGATGGGGAGATAGTGGTGCCGCCAACAGTGATGGAAAAATTTGAAACTTAAGTAGAGTTAGAGGGGGGGGGGGGGGATTAGAAGTAGTTCGGTCTTGGACATGTTTATTTTTAGGTGGTGAGAGGCCATCCAGGAGGAAATGCTAGATAAGCAGTTGCTGATGTGAGAATAGACATAAGGAGAGAGTGCAGGGTGGAAAGGTAGATCTGGGTATTATCAGCATAGAGGTGGTAGTTGAAGCCATAGCATTTGATAAGTTTACCCAGTAAAGAAGTGTAAAAGACCAAGGACAGAGCCTTGAGGTACTCCAACAGACTGAGGCAATGGAGAGGAGGAGTCACCAGCAAAAGAGACGGAGAAGGATCTGTTAGAGAGATAACAGTGAATCCAGGAGAGGGCAGTGTCACAGAGCCCAAGAGAGCTGAGAGTCCATAGGAGAAGGGGATGGTCAACAGTGTCAAAGGCAGTAGAGAGGTCAAGTAAGATGAGTATAGAGTAGTAGCCTTAGTTTTTAGCAGAAAGGAGATCATTAGTAACCTTGGTGAGGGCAGTCTCAGTTGAGTGTTGTGGACGGAAGCCAGATTGCTTGGGGTCGAGCAGTGAGTTGGAGGAGAGGAAGTGGTTTAGGCGATCAAAACTAGTTTTTCAAGGATTTTTGAAGCTAGCAAGAGCAGTGATATGGGGTCGTAGTTTGCAGGAGAGTTAGGGTCAAGGGAGGTTTTTTTTGAGGATGGGGTGACCTTTTCATGTTTGAAGGAGGCAGGGAATGAGTCGGTAGAAACGGATAGGTTGAATATGTGGGTAAGAGCTGGAGTGAGGGTGGGAGACAGAGAAATTATTAGATGTGAAGGAATAGGGTCATGTGGGAAGGTAGTGAGGTGTGAGGAAGACAATAGGGAAGCCACTTCACTCTCAGTGGTTGGGAGGAAGGTGCAGAGAGCGGCAGAGGGGGTGACTGGGAGCGAAGTTGGGAGATTGCAGGCTTGTGTTGGGATGTTTCTTCAGATGGTAAGTGTTTTATTGAAAAACTAGTCAGCCAGGTCTTGAGCACTGAACGCAGATAAGGGGGGGGGGGGTGCAGGTATGTAGAGAAGAGAGTTGAAAATAGAGAAGAGTCTTTTAGGGTTTGAGGAGGGAGTGGATATAAGAGAAGAGAAGTAGGTTTGCTTAGCTAAGTGAAGGGTAGAGGTGTAAGAGTAAAGGATGAACTTATAGTGCATGAAATCAGGTTCAGAGCGGGATTTCCTCCAAGCACATTCAGCAGTGTGGGAGCATTTTTGTAGGTGGCGTGTTTGCTGGGAGTTCCAGGGCTGGAGCTGATGATGTAGGGCTTTGCGAAGTTGGGGCGGATCGAGAGTGTCAAGTGCAGAGGAGAGAGTATTGTTATAGTGGGTTATAGCAAGGTCAGGGCAGGATATTGTGGAAGAGTGGGGGAGGCATATTTGAATAAGGTTGGAGAGTTGGGGAGGGTCTACAGTGTGCAGATTTCTACAAGTGCGGGGGCGAGGGGGGAAGTATGTTTAGCCTGTATATTAAGATTAAAGGTGAGCAGATGGTGGTCTGAGAAGGGAAATGGGTGACAGGCAACAACTGGGAGAGAGCAGAGATAGGAGAATACCAGATCAATAGAGTGTTGCGGTGGGTAGGGAATAGGGTGGATTGTGTGAGGCCGAAGGAGTTAGTGAGCGAGAGAAGTTTAGAGGCAGCAGGTGCAGATGGGTTGTCAATGGGGATGTTGAAGTCCCCCAGAATTAGAGTAGGTGTATTTGTAGAGAGAAAGTAAGGAAGCCAGGCAGAAAAGTTTTCAAAGAATTAGGAGATTGGTCCAGGGGGGTGATAGATAACTGCCACTCTGAGAGAGAGGGGGCAGAATAGATGAATGCAGTGGACTTCAAAGGAAGAATCCATACGGATACATCTAATCTGAGTGATTTCTTGCACCAGGAGGAGCCCTCTCTTCTTTTTGTTTTTAGAAGATTGGAGATGTAGAGGCAGAATTACAGGGACAAGCTACAAGACGATTGAATCACACTTGCATATACATAATTGTGCTCCTTGGGTTTATTATTACATCATTAACTTAACTTGATTTTGTTTATATTAATTATTGCAATTTGTTTAGATGCTTAACATTTGCGCCCCCTAGAGCACATTTAGTGCATTTTAAGTTAATAATGGCTGACTCTTTAAATGTTTGTCACTGTTTAAACATATTTAATTTGTATAAGCAAGAGACTACAAGAATCAACATATTACTACACAATAGAAGCTTTGTATTTAATAACAGAGCTGACTGGACTTGTTAAACCATGTTGGAACACATGTAATACCTCAATGTCTATGTATCCTATTGTTATAATTTACACATTCAAATATATTAAAAATGCATATAGAACGAGAAGCGCTCTACCAGAAATGAACGACAGCTCAGTAGCTTGTTCTATGGCGAGTTACCACCTAGTTAGCCCAATTGTGGAGGAAAATTTTCATGAAGTATATCAATCTGATCTAACTTTCTACTGGTACAAGTGAGAACATTATTTTTGAATGACGAATATAGAAAAATATTTTGAAAGGCGCATAAATCTTATTTTTTATGGTGTAATTAAAGCTATTTGTAGTGTCAGCAACAATGAAACGGATGATGTCATACATGATGTCATCAAATCTGAAGTGGTTTAACTTCCAGGCTTTTTTTGCCTTTCTTTATGTTTGGCTTTATGATTTGTCTGCTTCTGTTAGGGGTATTCTAATGACGCAACTGTAGCATAAGATCGCTACTAAATGCATTGGGGCATTTTTTTTTAGCATTATCCTATTGCCATATAATAACCCCAATCATGTTACCTTTACAGGACCAGTACAAAAGAGACTTTCATACTGTGTTGTAAAGTCCTAGGGAAAAAAAATCATTTTCCAGCAGTTTATTAGGCCACCTTGAGTGTAGGTCATAGCAAACTGAAACAAATGAGTAATCATTGAATCGCTGAAGGGTATGACAAGACCCTAATGCTTTTCTCATTTTCTAGTGATAGCAAACAGTCCAATATCATCTGGAATTTAAAAAGCAGTAATATGAGCACCAAATCTCTCACCTAATGCATGGCAAGGCTTGATAATTTTGTAATCTTTCAATTTTATAATCTCGGGTAAGAGCTAATTTGGCAATATTGTAACAGTCTACTTATTTTTAAACCTATAACATCTGATTATTATGTTAGACCTTTAAAGGGACATAAACCAAACAATTTTAAGATTTTTTTTCCAACTTACTTCAATTATTCAATGTACCTTGTTATCCTTTGTTGAAAAGCATACCTATGTAGGAGCTGATTATTACAGATATGACTTTTGTTATTGGTTCACAAGATGTCTTTCTGCTAGGTCCCAGAGAATTGTTGTTCTAGAGTTGACTTTAGCTATGTATTTAACCCCATTTGCAGGAGTTAAACACCTAGTTAAACACATAGTCAAATGCAAGAAATAGTGCAATAATAACATTCTCTAACACATTTCAAGCATTTTCTTTTTGCACTTATTTGTCTTTATAAACGAGAGTGACCGTACAGACTTTAAATAGTGTGTGTGTTTTTATGTGTATGTTTATGTGTGTGTATAGGTGTATGCATTTGTATATGTATTTGAGTGCATTTGTGTATATATATATATATATATATATATATATATATATATATATATATATATAGTAGTGGTAGAGATGGAGGGCACTCACAGGGCTTGTATCAATAGATAACTTTTATTGTGCTGATTACATTAATACAGTGTCGACGTTTCGGCCTTCTCGAAGGCCTTCTTCAAGACAAATTCATAGTCTTAAATAGTGCGGAATGCACTGTCAGTGGTGTACTCCCACTATACTCTGGGAGTACACCGCTGACAGTGCATTCCGCACTATTTAAGACTATGAATTTGTCTTGAAGAAGGCCTTAGAGAAGGCCGAAACGTCGACACTGTATTAATGTAATCAGCACAATAAAAGTTATCTATTGATACAAGCCCTGTGAGTGCCCTCCATCTCTACCACTACTCTATACATACCACTTGAGGATAGCACCCAGGCATTGGCAACATTGATGTGGAAGGAGTGCTAGGCCACCGGCTACAATATATATATATATATATATATATATATATATATATATATATATATATATATATATATGTGTGTGTGTGTGTGTCTCTGTGTGTGTGTGTATAGGTGTATGCATTTGTATATGTATTTGAGTGCATTTGTGTATATGTGTATATATATATATATAAATATATATATATATATATATATATATATATGTGTATGTGTGTGTGTGTGTGTCTCTGTGTGTGTGTGGAGATGTGTATGCGTTTGGCTATTGGCTAAGACGTGGAAACTTCACCTCATTGAAAAACTGGTGTTCTGTCTAGTGTTCTGTTTTAAACACATTTGAATGGAATAGTAAAATAGAAAATGTCTGCCTCACATGCTGTCTTTTTAATATTAATATATATATATATATATATATATATATATACACACACACACATATATATATATATATATATATATATATATATATATATATATATATGTATAAAAAGTAAACATCATTCTGGTTCCATGAGTGTTGGATGCTGTCTGTCATTGCAAATACAAAAAAAATAGGCTGTTTTGAAAGACAGCTGCTTCTGGGCATTGTTCCTTTTGTGATTGAAACTATGGCCTCTATTCTAGATTGCTAGAAGAGCTGACTAAACAGGTTTTAATCGTTTTTTTCTTCTAATCATAAACTATTCCAACATATTTCTGATGATTTAGCACAGTGAAAGCCAATCAGATCATTTGCATTGGCAACTGTCAGCAGCAGCATTCCAGACTCAGCCAATCAGATCAAATTCAACAAACGTTTCTTCTTGAAAACCTATTATTGAAAACCTATTTTCACATGGTATATTTGTTCTGACAATCTTATACTACACAGGCATAGTTCATAAGTGAGCCAACACAATAATTTTTATAGGAAAATAAAGAAGAAGGCGCCAACATAGTGTGTATCAGTATATAAATGTGAATCCCCACGCTAAATGATAAACGTACTTACAAGAAGTATAGCACTTGATAAGTGCCACAAAAGCCTTCTGGAGCATTAACAGCTGTCCAGGTAGCTGCTCTCTCGTCACACAGGTTAATCCTCTTGATGCAGCACCTCTCCTGTTAGTCAGTGTCACCTATGATCCCTGTGGCTCCTGGTATTGCAGTTCCCTCCACAGGTATAGCCGTCCTCCAGTGTCGGTAACCCGACAAGATGTAAACAGGATAACAGCGTAACTATAAGACTCTCCAGGGGAATAACATGTAAGGATTCACTCCAGCCGTGATGTTAGAAAAAGTTAAAAACAATGTTTATTAAAAACAAGTACTTTCACAACGCGTTTCCCGGTCGTCTAGACCACTTCCTTAGGTGTATGTAGTACGTTTATCATTTGGCGTGGGGATTCACATTTATATACTGATACACACTATGTTAGCGCCTTCTTCTTTATCTTCCTATGTACAGATCTGTTTCGCTTGAACTGCCTTCAAGTTGTGGAAGAAGTTTTTGCAGTCATACCAAGAATATTTACAACAGTGGACTTTAAGTCTATTTATAAGTGAAACAAATGAGACTGCTATAACATCACTCATTCATTTACCTATTTGGGTATTGCACAGTTATTAATCTCATTTTTATTTTTCACTTGATATACGATATACGTTATGTATCATGTTTGAAGGAGTACTCATTCCTTTAATAAGATTGGTATTTGTGTAGATTTACACTATTGCATGATATTTACTTGCAATACTTATGTTGATAGGCTTCACATATTATTTACACATTATTTGCACATTATTTTATTAGGAGGCACATTTGACATTCACTTTTTTGTTCAATTAGCTCAATAATTTTTATATTTCCATTACACCCCTTAAGGGTCGTTAAGGGATTGTGTGGCTATAATAGCGTGGCTCTTGCCGCTGGCGGCAAGGTTGCGCTATTGAAAGCAGCACCCCCATAAAAAGACCAGCAATGTACAGGGTACATCACTGGTCATTAAGGGGTTAAATGTTTAAACTATTGCTCAAACACCATTCTGAACCAGGAATAATGTTCTGGTAAAAAGTGCAATAGGGTGAATATTTTATTTAATCAATTTACAGTATCAGTTAGACTTTTGAAGCCCAGAAAAATTTGGTTTGTCCAAATCTTTTGTAACCAATATTCAGGGAGTGTTCTTTCCCAAAATATTTGTTGGCTGCACTATTTGGTATTTGTTTTTTAAATGAGATGAATACTGAATATTTATATTAATTTTAGTTTAACAAATTTAAAATCTTCCTAAGCAATGACCGCTAAGCATCCTATCAGCATGGTCTCACTAAAGGTAAGTTTTAACCCCTCAAAAGGTAATTTAAAGAAAACAAATGAATACTGACAAATTTCCTAAGTATTTTTCATTTTCTATAAATTTTGTTTTGTTAACCCTTTCCTGCCGAGGATAAAGTGTCAACTGTTCCGATGTAGACAAATGGAAATCACACGATCGTGCACACGATTGCGAGATTTCAATTATTGGATCGGGTCTGGGGGGTGTCCCTATAATGCTAGCAATGCCCTCCAGACCGCGATCAAATCCAGGAAGCTCAGAAGGCTTCAGGACAGCGTTAGCTATGACATTGTATTCCGTCATAACGGCGCTAAAGCCCAGCGCCGTTTGGACGAAATACAACGGCATAACGGCAACAAAAGTTTAAAACCAAAAGAATATTAAATATTTGTTACAAATTTGCATTTGTAACAAAACAAATGAACATCTCTAGTATCAGTTAAAGGGACACTGAACCCAAATTTTTTCATTCGTGATTCAGATAGAACATGCAATTTTAAGCACCTTTCTAATTTACTCCTATTATCAAATTTTCTTTGTTCTCTTGCTCTCTTTATTTGAAAAAGAAGGCATCTAAGCTAAGGAGACAGCCAATTTTTGGTTTAGACCCTAGACAGCACTTGTTTATTGGTGGGTGAATTTATCTACCAATCAGCAAGAACAACCCAGGTTGTTCACTAAAGATGGGCTGGCTTCTAAACTTACATTCTTGCCTTCAAATAAAGATACCAAGAGAATGAAGAAATTTGGATAAAAGGAGTAAATTAGAAAGTTGCTTAAAATTGCATGCTCTATCTGAATCACAAAAGAAAAAAAATGGGTTTAGTGTCCCTTTAAGTGAAAAATGCACCCGTAGTTAATTATCAATACTGAGTCAATTTGTTGTTATGTAGGCCTTTGAGAACCCTTGCAAAAAAATAGCAACAGGTTTGTGAAAAATGGGTTCTGTCTATATGTAAATTCACAAACTATTGGGGGCTTCCAAATTCGGAATACAATCGGAGTATACCACTTGTGATACTACCCTAGACTAGGGTCCCACAAATAGCGGACATCACAAGATCGAAGTTATGAATAATAAACAATAATGTCCCCACTCATCAATATGAAGGAAGGCTTACCGCTTTCAGATGATGAACCTAGGTTGTGGAAGTCAGTGTAATATACTTGTATAAGTGGTTCCAACACTGGGCTCACCTAGACAGCACTGTTCCATGTAATCACAGTGCACTTGCGGTCGATGCCCTCTGTGATCACAGCAGGTAAAATGTTCCGCTGTGAGCTGTTTCTCTCCTGGGATTGCTGGGGCTCTCCAAAAACCCTTAATGAGCAAACAATAGCAAAAATACAACAGTAGCACAGTCCCATGGAGTAGAAATGTAGGCAGGGAGAGATATAAATGTTAAAAGTCAATTTATTGTACTTGCGTTAAAAACAATAACAGCACAGATCACAGAGTCCACAGCTGACGCGTTTCCTGCCTTACTGGCAGTTCATCAGAGCTAAAGACAGAGTCTCCAGCAGCTGCTTTAATCAGAGGTGAGGTGCCTGAATAACCAATCATCAGTAACACAGGTAAAACTACAAGTTAACTATTGGCTAGCCTGACTCACGGAAAAAAAATGTTAACTGCTACAATGTAACTCCATTAAAACATTACTACATAAAGACACATTTAAAATAATTAATAAAGTTTGACAAATCTAGAACTGTGATATACCTTTAAGGTATCTCCCTTCATGCTCTCTGTTCCTTTAAAAGGGAGCCTCCTACATTCATTCCTCGCCCGATTATTGAAGTTACACTGCCCTAAAGCAATACTCTTGCTAAAGTCTTCAGGTCTCGTATATACCTAACGGAATGCCTCATTTGGAGAATCATCCATACTTTACTTTTTGTTCTCTTATTGGATTTACAATTCTACCTTCTACAATTATTTATCAGCTTCTCTCAGCCTGTGAAGATTCTCTCAAGGCGAACTTCGCATCAGAACTCCCTCTGCAGCTTCTTCCATCCTCTGACTTGGAACTCAGGTGCCGCTGCAGCTTACCTGACGCTGGATCACAATACCGGAAGTGAGTCACGCATTCACCGTAAGTCTTGCCCTGCTAATGCCGGCGGCTCCTCACATCACGCTCAGGTAAACTGTTCTTCGAATTAACGGTTACATTGTTTAAGTCAGACTGCCTTTCTCCTTGATATATTCTCACATTGGAAATCATATATCTATCTACCGTTGTTAGTGCAAACGCTATTGGAGTTAATATCAAAGCGTTACTGACCATAGTAAACAGTGTGATAAGACTGTGCATTTTGTGAACAAACTTTAGGCCGATTTAACCAAATGGAGTGAGTGAGTCTGTATATATTTTATGGGTGAATGTGTGTGAAGCAAACTGAACCTTTAACTGAAGATCTGCAATATTATACAAGATAAATCAAATCTCTATCTTTGAGTGTTTGCCTGTTTTTGATTCAAATCTCAGTACTACAGAGATTATTCTATAACCAATCCTACTGACTATTAATTGCTCACTGTGACATTTTCTGTTGAAAGAGATAGCGTCTTCAGTAATTGTTTACAAAAGAGCTACATATAAACCATTTAGCTGGTTCTGAGAGAGTGGATTCGTTACATAATAATCAGGCCCTTTTTCTGGTTCCTGTTTTTCATTTTAAACATGGATCCCACAGAAATAAAAAATGAATTCACTAACGTATATCAGAAACTAGATTATTTAGCACATGCCTTACAAGAGGTCCAGACAGAGAATACAACCATAAAAGCAATGCTAAAAGAATGTATAACAGCTAAACAAATGGAAATACCAGAACCACAAGTACATAATCCAGTACCCTTTTCTGGAAAAAGGTCAGAGTTCCGTGATTTCAAGAACGCTTGTAGTTTGTTATTTTCACTAAAACCTCGCACCTACCATTCAGAAAGGATTAAAGTATGTACCACAATATTGTATCTGATGGGAGAACCGCGCACCTGTCTAACAGGTTTTTTGAACAAAACAATCCAATCCTAGATTCACTAACTGATTTCTTTTCAGCCATGACAAATCTCTATGAGGATTCAAATAGCCAAATACAAGCTGAGACAAAACTACGTTCACTCAAACAAGGGAAAAGGACTGTAGAGGAATACACGACAGATTTCCAGATGTGGGCTTCTGACTCACTTTGGAATGAGGTAAGCCTGCGTAACCAGTTCCGTCTCGGTTTGTCAGAGTCATTAAAAGATGAACTTTCTCGCCTGGAACTTCCAGAGACACTCAATGGATTAATCAAACTAAGTACCACATTAGATAGGCGTCTGAGGGAAAGGAAAGCGGAAAAGAGCATGTATGACCCATCGATCAGACGCTCCTATCCAACATCATTTACCCAAGAAAGAAACCAACCTATCAGTACTCCAATGGAGATTGGAGCCATCAAGGGTCCATTGACTCAAGAGGAGAAAACAAGGAGAAGACTAGGTAATCTATGCCTATACTGCGCTCACAAAGAGCATTAAGTTGCAACCTGTCCCCTACTATCAAAACAAAAGAAGGGCAAGACAAATAATGTAGTAACATTACTTAACCTGTCCACTACTACTCAACTCACTATTTCTCTCTCCCTACAGTGGGACCGACTTCACATCCAGAGTGACGCATTAATAGATTCTGGGGCTTCAGGAATATATATTGATGTTATGTTTGTTAAGAAAAATAAAATACCCACAGTGTGTAAACAGCAACCAATTTTTGTTAAATTAATAGACGGTACTTTAATCCAGAAAGGTCCTATCACACACCACACTATACCCATACTCACAAAAACAAAAGATGGTCATACTGAATATCTTACTTATGATATCATCCCTATAGATGGACACAGTGTTATCTTGGGATACACTTGGTTAAAAACACATAATCCAAGTATTGACTGGTCAAAAGATGACATTAGTTTAACATCTACATATTGTACAAATACTTGTTATCCACATTGTTCTATATCTTCCATTGAGACTGGTGTACCAGCGGCATACTCTGATTTGGTAGATGTTTTTGCTTTAAAAGAGGCTGAATCATTGCCACCACATCGAGAATTTGACTGTCCTATTGAGTTGATACCAGGGTCTCAAATAACTTATGGCAAGATATACCCCCTGTCCCAGGACGAGCTCACCCACTTACGTACATATTTAGATGAAAACCTTAAGAAAGGTTTCATTACATACTCAACTTCACCAGCAGCAGCTGGTATATTTTTTGTAAAAAATAAAGACCTAAGTTTGAGACCTATAATTGATTATAGAGCTTTAAACGCAATTACCATTAAAAACCGTTACCCTTTACCTTTGATACCAGAATTGTTGGAAAGACTCACAGATGCCACCATTTACACCAAGCTAGACTTGAAGGGCGCGTATAATTTAATTCGGATCAAAAAAAGGGCATGAATGGAAAACAGCTTTCCGAACGCGCTATGGACTATTCCAGTACAATGTCATGCCGTTTGGATTAAGTAACGCACCAGCAACTTTCCAACACTTTATAAATGAAATTTTTCGAGATTTAAGACATATGTGTTGTAATTTATTTAAACGACATTCTTATTTACTCCACTAATCTGCAAGAACACGAAAAACATGTAAGATGGGTTCTCACCCGCCTTCGTCAACACAGATTGTTCGCCAAACTGGAAAAATGCAACTTCCATGTTAAACAGATTAAATTCCTCGGTTATATCTTATCTCCTAAAAAGATTCAAATGGATCCTGAAAAGGTAAACACAATTCAAGAATGGACCATACCTCGTACTGTTCGAGCCCTACAGAGGTTTCTGGGGTTTTTGAACTTTTACAGAAAATTCATTAAAGATTTTTCTACCATTGTAAAACCGTTAACCCAACTCACTAGGAAGTCTCACAGGTACCACTGGAATGATGAAGCCCAGATGGCTTTTACCAAATTGAAGCTTTGCTTCTCCACTGCTCCGGTTCTGACATTACCTGACTATAACTCACAATTCATACTAGAGGTGGATGCCTCCAACACTGGAATAGGGGCTGTTCTTTCACAAAAATGTAAAGAAACACAAGAAACACAACCTGTGGCGTTCTTCTCCAGAACTTTACTTCCAGCTGAAACTAACTACAGTATCGGAGATAAAGAACTTTTGGCAATCAAAAGTTCACTAGAGCATTAGAGGCATTTATTAGAAGGGTCTAAAGAACCTTTTTTGATTTTCACTGACCACAAAAACCTTGAGTATTTGAAAAGAAGTAAGACCCTATCAACACGTCAGGTCAGATGGTCTCTCTTTCTGGATCGCTTTAATTTTTTGATTACCTACAGACCGGGACACTCTAACATAAAAGCTGATGCTCTCTCTAGAATGTTCGATCCTGCCAATACTTCTGAGAACCTTAATCCCATCATTCCAGAAGAGAAATTTATTAACTCACTTTCAAACTTAAAGAAAGAAATACTTCTCGAAACACAAACAGAGAATAATCATCCTACTTGTTGTGTGAGAAATTCCACATCAGGATTAATGTATCATAACAATAGATTATATGTACCCAAAGCTGTTAGAAATATAATTCTGAATCACTATCATGACAATGTTTTGTCCGGACATAAAGGTGTACAAAAGACCACTGACTTGATCAAACAATATTTTTGGTGGCCTCAAATGAAGCAAGATGTCATACATTACATAAAAGCTTGTGATACCTGTGCAAGAAATAAAGTAACTCACAATAAACCTATTGGTTTATTAACCACCTTACCGATACCAGAGATGCCATGGTCCACCATATCAATGGATTTTATTGTAGATCTACCAGTCTCACAACATTATACCACTATCCTAGTGGTGATAGATCATTTAACTAAACTGGGTCAATTCATTCCTTTAAATAGCCTACCTACAGCAAAACTCACTGCAAAAGTCTTCTTGGATAACATAGTAAAACTTCACGAACTACCTTCCACTATAATTACTGATCGAGGTACTCAGTTCACCTCAGTTTTCTGGAGGTCTCTGTGTAAACTTTTGCAAATCGACTCACGATATACCACTGCCTTTCATACCCAATCAAATGGGCTGACTGAACGTCTGAATCAAACCTCAGAGCAGTTTCTACGTTGTTATCTGAGTCATCTCCAGGATGACTGGGTTGATTATCTCCCAATGGCGGAGTTCTCCTACAATAACTCCATCTCTTCTTCAACTAAAGTATCACCATTCTTTGCCACATACGGTTTCCACCCAACCACCATCACAATATCTCATACTACAGTGAATTGTCCTGCCGTAACTGATTTCACTTCATCCTTGCAGGATCGGCTTTAACTGCTTAAAAACACACCTGTTGGAAGCACAAGCACATCAAAAGAAATATTACGACTTGCATCACTCCCCCAGTCCCACCTATGACATAGGAGATTTAGTTCTATTATCCACTAAATATCTAAAGCTCCAAGTGCCTTGTAAAAAGTTAGCTAACCAATTTATTGGTCCGTTTCCAATTGAATCTGTTGTGAACCCGAACGCAGTCCGATTGACCCTACCTAAGGATCTTGCAATTCATCCTACTTTTCATGTATCTTTAATCAAGCCCTATGAAGGCAATTCCTTAGTGCGTCAGGTGGATCCACCTCCACCTATCTATCATCAGAATCAGTTGGAATATGAAGTGGAGTCTGTTCTGGATTCCTGGATACGTCGGGGTACGTTGCAGTACCTGATTCGATGGACGGGTTATGGTCCTGAAAACAACTCCTGGGAGTCGCATGAGGATGTACATGCTCCTAATCTGCTATCTGCTTTCCATCTTCGTTATCCTGGGAAGCCGCATCTGTGCACCCCTGGTGTCAGCCCTTAAGGTGGGGGATATGTGATATACCTTTAAGGTATCTCCCTTCATGCTCTCTGTTCCTTTAAAAGGGAGCCTCCTACATTCATTCCTTGCCTGATTATTGAAGTTACACTGCCCTAAAGCAGTACTCTTGCTAAAGTCTTCAGGTCTCGTATATACCTAACGGAATGCCTCATTTGGAGAATCATCCATACTTTACTTTTTGTTCTCTTATTGGATTTACAATTCTACCTTCTACAATTATTTATCAGCTTCTCTCAGCCTGTGAAGATTCTCTCAAGGCGAACTTCGCATCAGAACTCCCTCTGCAGCTTCTTCCATCCTCTGACTCGGAACTCAGGTGCCGCTGCAGCTTACCCGAAGCTGGATCACAATACCGGAAGTGAGTCACGCATTCACTGTAAGTCTTGCCCTGCTAATGCCGGCAGCTCCTCACATCACGCTCAGGTAAACTGTTCTTCGAATTAACGGCTACATTGTTTAAGTCAGACTGCCTTTCTCCTTGATATATTCTCACATTGGAAATCATATATCTATCTACCGTTGTTAGTGCACACGCTATTGGAGTTAATATCAAAGCGTTACTGACCGTAGTAAACAGTGTGATAAGACTGTGCATTTTGTGAACAAACTTTAGGTCGATTTAGCCAAATGGAGTGAGTGAGTCTGTATATATTTTATGGGTGAATGTGTGTGAAGCAAACTGAACTTTTAACTGAAGATCTGCAATATTATACAAGATAAATCAAATCTCTATCTTTGAGTGTTCGCCTGTTTTTTATTCAAATCTCAGTACTACAGAGATTATTCGATTATTCTATAACCAATCCTACTGACTATTAATTGCTCACTGTGACATTTTCTGTTGAAAGAGATAGCGTCTTCAGTAATTGTTTACAAAAGAGCTACATATAAACCATTTAGCTGGTTCTGAGAGAGTGGATTCGTTACAAGACCTGACGACATTTTGATGTATCCACACTTTCAATGGATAATTTGGGAGGAGATTATAAACATAAGCATAACATATATTACAGTGTACAGAGTATAATAAAGCGCACAACAGTATACATAAGATAAATGCAAATAATACATCACTTTATAACACTGTAAAAAGAATGTCATGCTAAAATCTCTCAACAAAGAAGGAAGCCAGAGAGAGAGCAAATACAGAGCAATCTCAAAGTCAGACATAGGAAAAAGTTTGAAGCGATACCAAGTGTGAGCTAGCTGAGCAATGTATAATAAAGCGTATAAAATGCAATTTTGAAGTGCAACTATGAAAAGGATGAGGCAAAATAATCTCCAGGATTAACTAGAACACTAATCAAACCTCTTATCTATCTATAAACAGCTTTACATCACTTATTTTGTTCATTCCTAATGGAAAACCTGTTTTCAATGTGTGTATCCAAAAGATTTCTTTCCTACTTAGGGCTTGATATCTATCACCACCTCTCACTCCTAGGGATACTTGTTCTATACCCTGAAATTTGAAATAATCCAATCTATTTGGATGTGTAAAAAAATGTTTCGCAACAGGGGTTTTGGGAACATCTGCCTCTATAGATAAGAGGTGCTCCCTAACCCTATCTTTAAGATTCCTAGAGGTAAGACCTGTATATTGAAATGTACAGAAAGTGCAAGTTATGAGATAAATAGTAAAAATGGAGTTACAATTTAACCGTTCCTTAATACTGTAAATTTTGCCAGTATTGGTTGAGGTAAAGCTATCTCCCACTAAGGCATAGTTACAGCATCTACAGGGTACACTGTAATATATGTTATGCTTATATTTATAATCTCCTCCCAAATTATCCATTGAAAGTGTGGATACATCAAAATGTTGTCAGTTCTAGATTTGTCAAACTTTATTCATTATTTTAAATGTGTCTTTATGTAGTAATGTTTTAATGGAGTTACATTGTGGCAGTTAACATTTTTGCCGTGAGTCAGGCTAGCCAATATTTAACTTGTAGTTTTACCTGTGTTTCCGATGATTGGTTATTCAGGCAACTCACCTCTGATTAAAGCAGCTTCTGGAGACTTTGTCTTTAGCTCTGATGAACTGCCAGTAAGGCAGGAAACGCGTCAGCTGTGGACTCTGTGATCTGTGCTGTTAATGTTTTTAACGCAAGTACAATAAATTGACTTAACATTTATATCTCTCCCTGCCTACATTTCTACTCCATGGGACTGTGCTACTGTTGTATTTCTGCCTATATGTATACAAACCAGATATTCCAGATTTACCAAATACATAATAAATGTCAGAGTTTAAAGAGACACTCAAGTGAAAATTAAACTTTCATGATTCAGATAGAGCAGGCAATTTTTTTTTTTAAACCATTTATTTATGTCCAACAATGAGTACAAGTTCCATGGAAACAAGAAGCCATGATTTTAGAGTTCATAAACAACCAACAGGAAAAAAAGAAAAACAATGGAGAGAAAATAATGATTATCAACCAAAATTGCATATTACCCATCATATGCACAATTGATAAAACCTAAGCCGTCTGCCTATCTTCTTATTACTCATTGTTGGAGTGTTTTATTTATAAAAATTAAAGAAAAGAGAAGAAAAAAAAAAAAAAAAAAAAAAGAAAAAAAAAAAAAAAGAGAAAAATTAAAGAAAAAGGAAAATCCCGGATCTCTCATACCCTCCCCAAATCACCACATACCCAACAATATTAACTCCGAATTCTTAAATGGGGAGATTAAGTAATCGATTTCTCTCTCAGGGAAAATCTTAATAAATGGTGCCCATTTGTCAAAAAATTTCTTTACATCAGGTTCATTATCTATGTTAGTATTTTTCTGTTCTAAAACACATTGTTTCTTTAGATGATCCCTGATTTCAACAATAGTTGGTACCGACCTCATCTTCCATTTCTGGCAAAGCAGGTATCTGGTGGATAAAATAGATAGATTAACTAGTTTCTCATTAGACTGTCGCCATATTCCAGATTTTAGACAGAATACAATCTGGAACAAGGAGAGAGATATTTGTTCAATTTTAAGTTTACTTTTAAGCCAGTATTCCAGCTTGCTCCAAACATTGCTCACTCTAGGACATTGCCAGAACATATGAATTATGTCAGCAGCAAAATAAGAACATTTGGGGCATTTATTAAATTGATGATTACGGACTCTGAGGCCTCTTTCCGGGGTGAAATATGCCCTATGCAAGAGTTTTAAATGAGCATCTCGCCAATTGGAGGAGGATGTTGTTTTTGTTACTTTATTAATTTACAATTGGATAGTTTTCGAGTCGATATTGCTGTGTGGGATTAAGGTGTCCCAGGACCCAGCCAGCTTTTCCAGTATCGGGGTTGCTTTGGTAAGGTTCAATGAGTAATAACATGGGGCAATAGACATGGAGGAATTTTTAATTATCATTAACCAGGTTTCTAAGCTTCCCAAGGTCCAGTTCCATCCAATCTTGTGTACAAGCTCTGTAATATAGTGTCTTATCTGTAAATATGCATAGAAATCTTTATTTAATAGATTAAATTCAAGTCTCAACTCCTCAAAAGATTTAACACATTTTCTCTCCTGATTGATGAAGTAAATAACCCTGTCCAGCCCCCTGTTATACCATCTATTAAAGATAACTGAATCCAATCCTGGTTGGAAGTTCGGGTTTCTAGTTAGAGGAAGATGTTTTTTTTTTTTTTTTTTTTTTTTTAAATGCTTTATTGAAGTGAATCAAATACAATAATGATAAAGCAATAAAAATGTACAATACATAAACAGACAATCTGTTCTTACCAACTGTATATGTACAAAAAACACAATATAAACACTTCAACTGATATCATGCCTGAACCAAGGGACGTGCCCTCGGGAGGAGCTGTTACAAATATAATGAATTCTTCAAACTGATCTTAGATTAACATAGTATAGTACTTGAAGATTGAGGGATGGGGGAAGGGGGAGAAAGGGAGAGAAAGAGAGAAGAAGGAAGGAGAGAAAAAAAAAAAAAAAAAAAAAAAATTAAATTGTGCCGTGCCACAATGCCAACACCATTTCATATGTTGCCAGGCTGTGATTTTTCAAATAGTGGTATCTTTCCAGTAACAGGATGTCCCCTACTTGGGCGTGCCAGTCCTCTAAAGTAGGAGGACTTTGAGATTTCCACTTTTTAGGGATTATTTTTTTTGCACAGGTGATCATTATTAGCAACAGAGCAAGATGTGCTGTGCTCTGTGTTTTAGGTAAGGCAAGAAAGAGTAAAATTTCAGGTGTGTTTGGAATAGCAATTTTTAAGGTATCACCCATTTTTTTCAAAACACCTGTCCAGAAGGACGATAGACCAGGGCAGTGCCACCAAATATGCAGAATTGATCCTCGTTCTCCACAGCCTCTCCAACACAGCGGGCTCAGAGATGGGAAGATTTTATGAAGTCTTAGAGGGATTAAATACCATCTGCTCATAAATTTAATATGTGTTTCTTGGATAGTAGACGAAACCGAAGATTTCTTAGTTAGTCTGAAAGCCCTAAACCAGGACTCCGGTTCGTGGTCCTTTCCCAATTCCTCAGTCCAGCGTTTTGTATATGTCGGTAATGAGTCAGTGCCCCGCAGAATGATCAGTTTGTATAAAAGGGAGATCATGTGTCTAGGGGCCTTGTCCAATACACATAATTTCTCAAAGATCGTGAGTGTTCTACCTAGTTCCTGTCTGTGTTTGTGTTTTGTGATAAAATGAAGCAGCTGGTGATAGTGCAGCCAGGACGAGAAAATTTTAGGCTGAAAATTCTCTAATACAGCCCTCGGAACTACCTTCCCATCCTCCACCACACCGAAAACAGAACCCTCCTTAATTTTATATGGCGCAAGTTTGTGCATACCTTTGCTATAATAGGGGATCTCAGGGTTTTCTAAGATAGGTGTCAAAGGGGAGCACCTAGAAGAGATATGTGTAGAGGTAGCTACAGTCGAGTCCCATATATGAAGTGTTTCTTCTATTAAGTGATATCTAGAGACTGTAATGGGGCGTTGTGAGGGCAGAAGCCAGGCCAGGGTACTCATATTATTTATTTTGAAGATTTGTCTATCTAGATCAATCCATGCTTTATTGGTTGTATTTTGTGCCCATTCCGTTATTCTTTGTAGTCCTATTGCCCGTTTATATGAGTAAATATCTGGTAAACCCAAACCTCCTCTATCTCTTGGTATATACATGGTGCGCTTAGGTAACCTAGGTTTGGAGTTAGCCCATACGAATTGTTCAATTAGGTTTTGTATCTGAGGGATGAAGCCTCTAGGGAGTGCAATGGGTAAGGTCTGAAGAAGATATAATATTCTCGGCAGAATATTCATCTTGATGACACCGACTCTACCCAGCCAGGATATCGGTTTAGTCTTCCATGAGGAAAGGTCGGCCATGATGTCATTCTTTAGTGGGATGTAATTATATTTAAAAAGGTCTGAGGGGTTAGGAGTTAAGTAAATGCCTAAGTATCTAAGCCTATGGCTTGCTACAGTTATCTTAAATTTATGTTGTAGAATTTGTACTATCTTTGGGTTAGTATTGATGTTTAAAAGTTCTGACTTGTTCAGATTGAGAGAAAAATTTGAAACCTCGCCATATATCCGCAGTTCCTCTAAGAGCTCAGGGATAGACTCTGATGCATTAGTTAAAGTGTATAAAACATCATCGGCATATAAAGCCTGTTTATGCTCCCTGTCCCCAACAACAATACCCTTGATGTTCTGATTGCATCTCACTTTATGAGCTAAGACTTCGATAGATAAGGCAAAAAGCAGCGGGGACAGTGGGCATCCCTGCCTGGTCCCGTTGCTGATATTAAATGAATCTGATAAAGTCCCATTAATTTTAATTTTAGCATTCGGGTTGGAATATAGTGCTAGTACCGAGTTTACATAAGCCTCCCCAATCCCTATTTTTTCTAGCACTCGACGCAGAAAAAGCCAACTAACCCTATCAAAAGCCTTCTCCGCGTCGGTGGAGAAGAGCACTAGGGGACATCCAGAGACCCTAGCATGGTTGATCAGCTGGGTGACTCTGACAGTATTGTCCCTCGCCTCACGGCCCGGGACAAAGCCGACCTGGTCGTTGCAAATTAGATTGGGTAGATGTTTGTTTAGCCTGTTTGCCAGGATCTTCGCCAAAATTTTCATATCGGAATTGATTAACGATATGGGCCTAAAATGACTAGGGGAATCCCCAACTTTTCCCGGCTTGGGCAGAACCGTTATATGAGCTTCCAATAGAACTCGTGACAAATCGGGGTTTTCCCGGAGGCTATTAAACAGGTCCAGAAGAGGGCCTGCCAAAATGTCCTTGAACTTTTTATAATATGTCGAGGAAAAGCCGTCAGGACCTGGGCTCTTACCGCTTGGGCTCCCCTGAATAGCCTCATACAATTCTTCTATAGAGATTAGGGCATCCATAGCTCTAGAGTCCTCCTTTGATAAGGAAGGGAGGTTAGTATCTTCTAGATAGGAGTTTATCAGAGCTTCCTGTTGTAATGTTGCTGCCCCCTGTGAGTATGCTGATGTGTTTTTATGTATATTATACAAAGAGTGATAATAACCATGAAACTCCCTCGCTATTTGGGCGCTGCTACAGAGTGTACGGCCATCTCCAGACTTGATTGAGTGTATATAAGAGCGGAGCTGTCTCTTTTTAAGTGTCCTAGCTAAGATCTTGCCTGGCTTATTACCCCCTTCATAGTAATGTTGTTTTAAATAGAGGGCTTTCCTTTGGTGTGACTCTAATAAGTGTTGTTGGAGTTCTAGTCTTGCTTTTTTTAGTCGAGTTGTGGTGTCTGTGCAGGAAGGGAGCTCTTTGTGTTTAGCTTCTAAGGAGCCTAAGTCAGATTGAAGGGCTGTGTATCTGGCCCTATACTGTCTATTAAGAAAAGCCTTATGTTTAATCAGGGCCCCCCTAATCACAGTCTTATGGGCTTCCCAAATAATGGCTTTGGAAGAGGTTGGGTAAGTGTTAGTCTCAAAATACTCCTGCACTGTTTTCTGTATGTCTGATAGGATTAGAGGATTATCTAATAAAGTTTCGTCCAATCTCCAAGTATTTTGGACGACAGGGATATCTGGCCATATTATCGAACAAGATACCGGTGCATGGTCCGACCATGAAATATGGCCAATATTACTGTGATGTGTAATGGATAAGCCACATGAGTCTGTGTATATGTGGTCTATCCGGGAGTAGCTATTGTGCGGGATAGAATAGAACGAATAATCTCTCAAGGTGGGATGAAGGGTGCGCCAAACGTCATGTAATTCCAATTTTTTCAGGGTGGCGTTAACCTGAGTTATCGTGTTTGAAGGTATACAAGTTACCCCTTTCGAGGTGTCAATTACCGGGTCAGAAACTATATTAAAGTCACCCGCTAGGTATGTAATACCTCTGGCGTGTTCTAGTAATTGGTCGCGTACTTGATTAAAAAAAGACACTTGGCCCTGACTTGGGGAATAGACTGAAGCCAATGTAATATAATGCCCATACAGAGTGCCAACTATGATAATATAACGCCCTTCCGGGTCTCTTTCAATGTGTTGTAAAATGAATGGTACTGTTTTATGAAAAACAACGCCTACTCCCCCTTTTTTACTCAATCCTGAGGCAAAATAGGCCGATGGGAACTGTGTATTGTGCCATCTAGGTTCCCTTCCTCTCCTATAATGGGTTTCTTGTAGGAGAATTATATGACTCTGTATTTTGTTCAATTCTTTAAATGCAATAGAGCGTTTGCCTGGATCGTTTAATCCCTTAGCATTGATGGTGGTAAGATTTATAGAGTGATCCCCAAACCTGCTAGGTCTGGTCTGCATTTTAAAAAAAAAAAAAAAAAAAAAAAGGGAAAAGTAAGTTAGGGAATGAAAGGAGGGTTACTGTAAGTATAGGAAAGAGGGAAAAACAGGAGGAGAAGAAGTACTATTCAGGATATTTATTCCTAAGAGAAAAGAGAAAGGAAAAAAAAATACTAAGAAATTATAGTAAGTTTTACCTTTAGTTACAGAAGAACCCAGGGTCACTTATTTACATCAAAATATAGTATATCTTATAACAAAAAAAAACAAAAACCCACTGAAATAGGGGAAAAGCCCCTTTACTGACGTATGTTATGAGAATAAGAACAGGAAAAACCTGTATGATCTTTTAACACAATAAAATACTTGGTACATTCTAGATTTAAAACATTAAACAGGTATATTGGGAAGACATTATTATATTGAGATATCGCCTAAGCCCAACGTCATATATGAGTAAATGTTTATGTTATTGTAAGCCCTAGAAATTATCCCGTCCCCTCACCTGAATAAAGCTCCAAGTTGGGTCAAGCAGAGCAATATTTATAGAAAATTTGCATATCATGCAATGCCTAAAATCGCTAAGAAATATAGTAAGGTAATCAGTCCAGTAACTCAAAACCACCTAAGACATAGCCAATCATGTAGCTAATGTTGTTAGTATCCCATATCTGTTGACCAAGGAGTATATCTAACCTGTATCTGGACAAACTATCACCACAAAGTACATGTTGAGTCCCTTATGTAAGCATGGATAACTTCCTCCTAGGTTCTGAGTTAGAAGGATGCATGGTGGTATCATCCACATCAGATAACAGACTACATTTAATGCATCATGTTCTAGGGATAATAGTTATTATGGGTCAGTGGTGTATCTTTGTAGGATAATCAAAAAACAGAATTAACTATTTAACTCAAACCAAGACACTTTTATTGGCTTACGAAACCGTGCTAATCTTGTCCTACCTGACTCTAAATATTAATATTTTATACATAGTGTAATTGGGGGTCTGATCCCTAGCCCTTGCCTCCCGTTCTAAATGAGTAATTATATATGT